>NW_017803824.1:1886959-1927158 GCF_001625305.1 Branchiostoma belcheri | reverse complement strand
AGGCTTGGATGCAGCCCTAGTGAGGTTGTCTGCTTCAATTGTTGGGAAAGATGACTATTAGATTGACCTAAAATTAACCAGAATGACATCCTGGCTATGTAGTTAATTGCTGTTGTCGTTAGATCATCCTGCCTATCACCAGTTTAATTGGAGGTAGTGACAGACAGGCTTCCACTGTATAGTTTTATAACCTGGTAAGGTTGATTGCACATTGTTGCCTAGACATGACAGAGAATGGCATTTATGACCACACTTTATATCTCGAATGTGTCAGAAGATGGACTGCTTATCCAATTTGCCCCGCTAGTGTTCAAACAAATCTAGTCAATTTGCTAATGGAAAATACCATGGCGTAATCCTACCCAGTAGGAAACAGTGGTAGTGCCAGAACACACCGTGACAAAACACAAAGTGGCAGAGAACGCATCAATGTTTCACTGGACTCCTAACCATGACATACTGAATCCTCTGATGAGTCTGAAATGACATTTTTTTCGGAACAAGAATTCCATTGTGTAAATCACTCCTTAATCTGATGTGTGGCCATTCTTCAGTAGAATACAAAGTCTGTCCCCAACTGTGCCAAGTGTAAGTGCTTGGAGATCAGCCCAGAATTACAGTAAGCACCAAGGGAAAACAGCGGAAACCCCTGTGTAAGCGTACTTAGAGAAGGATGATACATTACTGTCTAGGTTTCAAAACTTGCCGTCTTGTTGAATCAAGGATATGAGATTTCCAACCTCCTTGTTTCAAATCATTTCCAGTTCAAAATGAACAGTGCCAAAAAGGGCAGATATCTTAACTTCCACTCTGTCCTTGCTTGAAGGCTGTCCCTGTGATTGTACCAAGCCATGTCCTTGTTCGCAATGCTAGTGATTATGATTGAAAGATAGCTACAACTCTATATCTCAAAGATGCAAAGGCTAATCAAATATGGCACATTGCGACTGACATTAGTTATAGTGAGGTGAGGACTTTGAACTGAACACCATTTACTGGTGACAAAAAGGCCATCTTGCGGTGGAGCCTAATGCTCATGATGTAAATGTACATGTTTTCTTTGAAAATAATAGTTATACAATGTATTCAACAAGTCAGCTGAGGTGAGCCTTACCTGTAGCTGACATGTTCTAGATAATGTATGTGTCACTAGTGATGCATACCGGTTCACTGGACTTGGATCCAGACTTGTAAGAATGTTTAGGTTCAAGTAAAAAAAAAACTAAAAGTCAAGAACCGAGTCCGGACTTATTACCATAAAAGATCATTTCACATACCCCTTTTCTTTCCAAACCACCTAAAACCTTCCGTAGATTGTAAAATCTTTGCTGCAAAATGAAGAAAACATTGTCATCGGGCATCGTCAAGTACCGGCCTCCATGTTATGTGGCCAAAGTTTCACCCAGGCAACATTGCAAGGTTGCCAACATGCAATTTTGAATATGCCATGGGTTTAGGTCCGGACTGAACCTAAACCTCTGGACTTGAATCCGGACCTGAACCTAAAATTGGGTTTAGGTATGCATCACTATGTGTCATGGTGTGAGTCTGTACACACCTGTGAATAAATCAGCCTGACCTTTACCTGTTTACCCTGGAGTGGGTGGGGTGATGCATAATTTCTTGGCTGGTATGCAGCCATGATTAGCAGACCCACCGCTGAACCTGAATACCTGGTAGAGGTTAACAACTTAGCCTCTACCAGGCCTTTCTACAGGAATACGGATCATAGAATTTGACAAAAAAGATAGTAAGATTGGTCAAGAGAGTCCGGCCGCGGGGAGGTAATTTCTTTCCCTCCGAACTGCGCGGCCAGTCAAACCTACAAGGCGGCCAAACTACCCTGGCAAATATTCTCCTATATATAGCCAGCGTAGTTAGTCTGGTAGAGACTACTATCAAGTCACCATGGCTCTTTGAAAGAAACGCAACATGTAGAAATGTGCAGAACAGTTACAGTTAGCCTCTACCAGGCTTCAGAAGCAGCTGGAAAAAGTCGACATTGGCCAATAGATACATGACATGCCAGAGGAGTTATTCCACAAAATTATAATAATCAAGCTCCTGTTCTGCACATTTCTGCATGTTGCGTTCCTTTTGAAGGGGCATGGTAAGTTGTTAGCCTCTACCAGGCTTCAGAAGCGGCTGGATAAAGTAGGCATTGGCCAAATAGACAGTTATCATGCCAGGGGAGTTGGTCTGCTAAACAGGTACAGTTTACCACACCCCGGTACACCTTTACTAGCAGACCAACCCCCCTGGCAAATTAACTGCATATTTGGCAAATTTCTACTCTTTCCAGCTTCTTCCAAAGCCTGGTAGAGGCTATCAAGTCCAGTGTAAGGCAAGCCATCCCTAGAAACGTAACAATAGTAGAGAATAGCCTAGTGCACAATCAGTACTTAGTAGTATGATTGTAAACATATGATAACAATTATATAATCTACATGTATTTTGTTGTTCTGTTCTGTCAGTAACAGGAGATATCATAATACATAATACTGTGACTATGAGTATGAGTACACATGTACTGTAAACATTGGTTCTACCAGACTACACCTGACTCCTGTTGTGTTTTACTCTCACAGGTGGCGGAAGGAGTAAAGATCAGAGGAGACAAGACAACCAATGGGGACCTGGCAGCCGAACAGGTAAGGACGTCAGGAATGTCGGGATGGATCATTAGATGTCTGTTCTTGTCTATGGTAGTGTTTGTGAAAAGGTGTATCATTGTTAACATACCTTTCATATATGTTATGCAAAACACTTCAGTTAGCCCGTAAATATGTGGTCTGTTACAGTTGAATACCGTTTTTGCAGTAGGGTGTTTGAAAGTTTTGCCTTTCACAGTGAGCAACTTGTCGTTTAAGTCTAGACGGATGGAAATTTATAGTGTTTCAGATATGGTCTTACCAGGATATGCCACAGCTGATACTTGTTAGTTTACTGACATCCTGCATATTCAAGGTTGCATGTGGGATAATTTGGTTTTTGGTGTGCACTTTGTTTTCAAATGAAAATACCCAAAATGTATTTGCTTCCTAACATGAAGTCAATGTCAGGGGAAAGGAGAGAAAACTACTACAGAACTAACTATGCTCTTCAAATAGTGCTACTATGCTGTTGTAGCTGCAATGTTAGTGGTGCACAACTCAGTTCGTCTATGACCAAGGTACGTGGTAGTGTGCAGTAAAAAAAGTGACGAATGGTTTTTCAGGGTCCAACTTTTAGTTTGAATTTACATTTCTCATAATCCGCCACGAAATTACATTTGGGCCCTTTGTACATGTAGTTGATTCAACTTAAACTTCAAAGATACTATTTGTTAATTTTTATCAAGAAAGGCTGTTTGTTTTAAGTGCATGTAAATCTTGCTTCAGCATTTTGATACCCAAGACCCCACAAGTTCCTTGACTAGGTGTAACTATTTTGGCAACACCACACCCCCATTAAACAAATGGTACTGCTTTCCAAGAAAGGACTGGAAGTTTGTCAGACTTAGAGCTGCTGTAAGTTCGGTCTGTCTTGTACTTTCTCTGACACACTTCCCTGTGTTAGACACTAGATGAATTGGGTTAAACCTTTCTGAAGGTGAGGTTTGTTTCCTTTTGGAGATTGATTTATTTTGTCTGGTAACACCCAGGGCCCTGCCACGCCCCTCAAAACAAACCCGCCATGTCAGGTAGGGGTCGTTGGGGGTGGCTGAGATCCTGGAAACGATAAGCCGTGATGATCCTTACATCCTTAGAAGAAAGAATAGTTTTGAAGTCCTCACAGGTTTGTCATGCTTTGAGCCATATACTAGTACTATGGATGAAAACCGTGCAAGAATCCTGGATGTATTTTATGCCACGCTGTCTGTGACCAAACCTTTTCCGGTTTGTTTACGTTTTGGTTGTCTTACGTTTACAAAAGAAGACCATAAAATGATTCATTTTGTATCAGGCTTAGGTACATTTGTATCACTGCTTGGCAGGTGAAGTATTGGTGGCGTTACTTCATGAGGAATGATTCAAGCTGTTTCATCTTAGCTTTTTAATGTCTGAGTCCTGCCAACTGAGAAATCATGTTGGAGATTTCACCCGAGGCTATATTTATAGCAGAGGGGCGTTGTCTTAGACACACCCTCTACAATACTCATACTCATAGCTGCATAACTCACTGCAGTGGCTAAGAAGTTTTGCAAAGAAGTTTTGCAAAGAAAAGATTGTTGTTAACAGTTAAGTACTCTGGTTATCACCAATATGTTGAACCAAAGTAATCAGACTTAAACTGGACCCTGTAAGTAGATTGTCTGCAAGTGTGTGGCTTAAGGCACCGTAGGTCCATTTTCTGGTCTTTGGTCAGCTGAACCGACCCTTCAAGTATCTATTGTTCCCCGCTGACATGGACAAGTCTGAACAGGTAAAGCCGCCTGCCACACCTGTCTGGGGGTGTGGCTCCTTTCAACATATCATCCAGGTAGGATCAGGCATTGTTGTTGGGAGATATCCTCCAGGTATTACAGCTTAGAAAGGAGAAAAACTGCACGTTTCAATGCATTTGAGTTAGTCATTGCTACAATGATAGGATATCAGTGCCTCTCTAACAAGTCACGTCCTGTTGACACGAGCTGGTAATTACTGGGAAAAAAGTGATGTGATCCTTGATCAATGCTGGTTTAGCAGGAAGAGAGGAGCAGGGTGGAACAAGGTCCCCTCCACCTGATGTTTGTACAGGGCTGTTGGTCAATATTTGCCTGTTTGGAGTCCGTTGGGGGGTGCTACTTGTGCCGGGAGTAGACACAGCTTTGCACTGACCTTGTCAAACATGAAATGTCAGTCGTAGAGCTGTATTTACCATAAACAGTGAAGTAAGACCCTCTGAGAAAGAGACAGGGTAGGAACAGTTGCTTGAAGGAAACTATCCTAAAGACATCTTGTTTTCTTATTTAGTAGTCTTTTAAGATATCATTTGTCAATGCTTAAAGTTTATACACATGTAGTTCTTTAGAAACACAAATGTTCTTGACACTACCAAAACTTATATTAGACATGATACCAGTAAATCCCTGTCTGGGTAGCATGATAGTGAAAGAGGCCATTTCTAGTAAGGCCAGAACTGGTGAATTTGTAAGAAATTTTGTTGTTGAATCTTTTAATTGTACCCCTGGTTGAGCAGATTAATCATACAATACAAACAATTTCTAGACAGTTGGCAAAATGACAAGAAATGTTTCTTTGCAGATTCCCCACCCTATAGGATGGACATTGTCAGTTTGGTGCAACAAACACATGCTGAAAAACATGAGTTTTTTTAAAGAAGTGTGTCACTAAAACTGGCAATCTAGAGGAAACTTAGTTTGTAGAAAATTTGTTCTACTTGAAGTACTTCTTGGTAACCGTACAGGTTGTCATTTCTGTAGACTGTCATTTCAGGGTCACTAGGCTAATCAAAAGGGGCACACCCATACATACCGGTGTTATGTCTATCTCGTAATGACCCAGTATTTCTGTCAATGTTTCTTTGTGTCCCCTGTCCATGCTGTGATGTCTTGTTTCACGTGATATCGGTATGTTTTATGATTAACCAATTACTACTAGTACTAGTGATAAAGCAAGCTTCAAACTGTACCCAAAGCTGTTACCGTGTTACTCTTTTTACTGCCTGTTCCAGTACAATGTATATCTTAGGCCTGTTACAGACATTGTAACTTCTGTAATACTTCACAGCCTGAGGTATATAATGTATAAGTTATGCTTTCTAATAGTTCTATATAAAGGAAAGCTACTTTGCTTTTTTCACATGATGTTTTATGCATAGGAAATTTGAGAATGTTGCATTGTTGTCTTGTGTGCAAAATGCGAGAAGCACATAATGAGGGGTGTGGTTCGGGGTCTGTGCATTTGTAGCTGGGCCAAGGACCTCTCTTCATGTCCTTGGCTACCATATTTAAAGGTCACATTCTTTAAAGTTGAACAACACAAGTTACACAACACAACTCGATATGTGGGGATTATGTGCTATTGACTGTTACTCAGTCTGTTAGATACTCCACACACAATCATTTACCATCTCGGGCATTAATAAGAGCTTTGAGGATGACTATGTTCGTGGTACATGTACAGCAGAACCTAGACCAACTGTGAGAATTTCTTTCAGCTGTTAAGACAACCGTGTCAGATAGAAACAAATTATTTTGAAGTTATGCCTCAGCCATGGTTACCTCTCTCTCTCTATCTGGTTTATCGCCTGTTGTTCCCCAAAACCCAGGGTTAGACATGCTTGCACTCTAATGCTGGGGCTTGTTGGTAGCTCGCCATTTGCCTCTGTCCTGTGGTTCTTGGGCACAGCAAATGTCAATACCCCTGCAGGCTAGAGTCTCATCAACTTCACCATTAATTATGTTTATCATATCATGTATTCCATTTTAATGATGTAGAAACCTTCTTCCCGTCTCAGGACCAGATGGATGAAGGGATGGATGCAGGACACGAGAAGCGAGCGTTCCAAGACGAGCCCGTAGACCTCTCCATGAACGGGGTCAAGGCGACGAAACTGTCGACGCTGTCCGGACACGGTGCGACGTTAGGCGAGATGATCGGGCGGACGAACCTGCAGCACATCGTGGTGCCGCTGGTGTCTCCGCCGGTCCTGCCGCACTCACAGGTGGTGGCCACGTTACCGCTGACGGTGGTCACCACGCTGGCTCAGACCCTGCCCATCACCACAGTCTCCATACACGACCTCAGGAGTAACCTCGCTAAAGGTGAACATCATCATCATCCAATCAATCCACTGTATTCTGCAGCTGCTGTTGTGCCAAAATGGCAGCTGCATTCAGTCTTTCTTCTTTTCCTTTCACTGTGTCTTCTGTCTCACAAGCTCTCTTAGCTCTTGGAGTTCCTTTTCTGTTGTGGGAGGGCCTAGTCCTCTGCGCTTCATGTCTCCCTTCAGCATGCTAAGCAGATTGACAGTGAACATACCTGCTGACAATGATATATACCGGTTATAGCATGTTGGCATAACATACTGTGCCTTTGTGAAATCCAGATTTTTCATGATTTTTGTTGGATGTTCAGTCAACGTTTAAGGAGAATTTTTACTCTTTCCGGTTCATCACTGGGGTTGACCAACCTGATTACTTTATTTTTGGCAGGCTCAAGTGATGACATCGCCATCCCCGTCCCCACATCGTTCACCATCCCGTCAGCAACTAACAGTGACGGCCACGACGACATCCCGACCGTCACGCTGGACACGGTCAACAAGACCGGCTCGTCTGCTCTCATCAACATAGCAGAGGCAGCAAACATGTAAGGGTTACATGTACAGTATGTATTCTAGATGGGAAAGGCTATAACTTTTTAACATGCTTTTTACAGTACAAATAAACGTGTATGTTCAATGACTCTGTACATACAGAATACAACACAGTATTCCATATCACCTGTGGTACCAGCCTGACCACAGGTCGGATCACCCGACGGCCGAAGGCAGGGACCGAGGGTGATGCGGAATACACCGTGTTGTATTTTATTTATGTCGTACCCACCCAAGAAAACATGCCTTTCAATGCGAAATGAGCAAAAATTTTGTGTCCCTAAACCAAAAATGCCATCAATTCCAACATCCGAATTCTGTATTCAAATTTTTGAAAGTGGCGAATGCAGTTAGGGTGAAATGCATTCGAATAGTTCTATGGGAGCCATGGCGGTCCGACACGGTCTGGAACACCGTTATCGCAGGTTATCACGGCCCGGGTATGATATAACATGACTTTGTCCCCCCCTCCCCAGGCCCCCTGCCCACATTGCGTCTCTAAGACAGCGGATTGAGCTGGATCCTCAGGACGAGCTACAGAAGAGAAGGCGAGTCCACAAGTGTGACTTCGAAGGCTGCAACAAGATCTACACCAAAAGTTCCCACCTCAAGGCACACAGGCGTACACATACAGGTGGGGGACACTTCTTTGTCATCAATACTTCAATGCAGGGTCCTCGGGACATTGGCTTATTTTTAAGCATTCCAGAACCTGAATTTTATCTTTACTAGCTGGGCTTGAAATCCTTAATTCAATCTGTCTATAGTATATTAAGTAGAGTGGATTAATTCCTCAAGATAATATACTACATAATGTTAACTATACAACAGAGAGAACTGATAAAAGTCTGATACACACAATCCATGTTCCCCTGCTTCATACACCTAAGCAGTACAGTCAATTTTTTTAGACATACCTTCGATTATGAAACATACCTGTTCTTACCTTTTTACCATTACTAAAAAAATGAAAAAAAGCTGAATTTACTTAATTGTACAGTAGTTACTTGACAATGTATATATGTTACATTCTCTGTATTTTGTTCTTTTATTGTGACCCGTACTCAACCCAGCAGGTATGTTTTTACGATAAATGTCTTCATTCAATAAATTCCAATCTGTGTGTTCTGCAGGAGAGAAGCCATACAGATGCACGTGGGACGGGTGCACGTGGAGATTCGCCCGCTCCGACGAACTAACACGGCACTACAGGAAACACACGGGCGCGAAGCCCTTCAAGTGTGACAAGTGCGAGAGGTCGTTCTCTCGGTCCGACCACCTGGCGCTGCACAAGAAGCGACACTGAGGTCAGGGGTGAAAGGCCGCAGGTCAGAGTTGAAGACCAAAGGATGTCAACTTTATTTTGGCAGTGAAGACAGCTGGGTCACCAGGTGGTTGTACTAGGACCCAAGTAACCTGAAGGTCAAATGTGATCATTGAAAAGTGAAATTGTGGCCAAGGTCGAATCTAACGCTGTTTAGATTGTGAAGGTCACGGTGTTGACACTTGTGACAAGGTCAGGGTAGTACTACACTTGTATGTTTGTTATTCTTGACAAGGCTCAGTTTGCAGGAGAAACTGAGGAGGGTTGTTTAGGAGAGTGACTGGCCACTACAGACAGGGTGTCATCACCTGTGCTACGATGTGTGTTTGACTGTTCTCATGTACGTGTATGTTTGTGTGTCGTTTGGTTGGTTGGTTGGTTGGTTGGTTGGTTGGTTGGTTGGTTGGTTGGTTGATGAGGATGCCATGGTATGAAATGTTTTACAAGTCTTCCCGTAACCCTGTAGGGGAGTTCCCGGGTGCCTAGATGCACCCAGGAATAGTCTGGTCTCAAATCTGGCTGGTCCAATACTGTATTTGGACAGGGTTTGTAAGTTGCATGGATTGCAGTACTCTCCCTTGCCAGAAGGGGGCACTTCTGTGTGGATGATGAATTTTGTCACCACTGGTAGTACTAGACAGAGGGACTGGTAACATTTATACTCTAATAGATGGTTCAGTGAGGACACCAGCAATTGTGTATACTTTGTAACCTTTAAAGAAAATGTAATGATATCTAGATAGTAGATATTAGGAGAAGTTCACTTACTACAAAGACCAATCTAGAGTGTGTCTTATACATATAGTGTGCAGTATCAACTTCACATTTTACAACTTGTAACAATGGCGTCTTTTAAGATTCTTTTGTTGTTTTTTTTTACTCTTGCTTTATTACAAGGATGGGGAAGTCAGCACTGGTGCTGTTCTTTTACCCTGTTGCAACAATATAGAGGGCTTGAAAAGCCATCTTAAGTTTTGGTTGGCGCCTGTTTCATGGGTGCCAGTTTTGTACCTGCAGTTTATTACTGATTGCTAGGTGGTGCTTTTATCAGTATTCTGAAGGTCATTGAAGGCAGGAACTTTTGTGACCTACATTTTATGACAGTGGTGTAAGTAAGCTGTATGTTAATTTCAGTAATTTGCTTGCCTCATGGTTAATTGATTAACATCATGTTGATATTTAATCATACCATATTTGCAAAAGGAAATCTAGCCAAGACATGTATGATTTTGTCTTGCATATCATGTACATAGTAGTGAATTCTTATGCTGTATAACGATTTTATTGCTTAACTGCTAAAAGCATGTATTTCATCTACAACAAATTTTAACATATAACCAGAATTTATGATATTTGATTTTTTTTTCATTCCCTCCAAGCATCAAAGGATTCTTTTAAAAAAACTATTAATATCCATATGTAGTTTTGATGTCTGATGCTGGCCACTGGTAATGACTGTAGTATGAAGTCTTGTAGTACACAAAACAATACATGTGCAACCATCCAGTGGCTTGATTAGCTACAATTACCAGTATCCTGGATGACGCATCTCTGCTGAATGGTGTATTTTTACATTTATACCATTTCATGGATAGTCAATTCACCTTATGGTATTATGTGAAGTCAGTAGACTTAATGTTCAGGCCATCTCTCAGCCCATAGGTCAATGTTCACCACTATTTTTGTTTGAGGCCTCTAATATTGACAATAAGGTGTGCCAGTAACAAAGTCATTGTACCAAATTTTCTTACTAACAGATTTTTCCATTTTCAGGGATATCTAGTAATGTACTAGCAAGCTATGGTCTCTACATACATATTGTTGTTGACAGATATTGAAAGTGAAAAAGCAGCTGCATATTTTTTTCTAATGGTTAAAGGCCATTATTGTTTGGAATTTTCTTTAGAATGAAAAGACATCTTCATGGATTTAGAAAATAGATCTTCTGAATTAAAAAAAAAAAACTATAAATCTATATACACATACTAGACTTAGCACGTCGGCAGAACGTACTGCGCCTGCGCAGAACCCCATATTTTTTTGTTTTTCGTTGGGTTTTTGGTCAACGTTGCATCAGAATTTTGCCTGTTGCAGAGGATATTCTTTCCAACATAACATTTGGAAACTACTGTCGAAATGCTAACCTTATATGAGCGAATACAACCTTATATGAGACATTCTATTCTACCGAAATGCTATGTACAATACATTACGGGTTTCGCGCAGGTGCAGTACGTTCTGCCGACGTGCTACTATATAGACTTCCTTTCCAACAAAGACTGTCATATTTGTTGATTTAGAGACAAGAATTTCATAGTTCTACATGTTCTGAAGGGCTTATTGCAATGCTGTTTATTTTGTTAAGTATCACATGAGCTATCACAGCCCGGCAAAAGAAAAACTGGTGTGCAGAGAAGTCTTCATTTCTGCTGCGTTTTCATGATGATTGTTATATTATATTCCAAGCTCTACACAATTTCACTAATGATGTATCAAATCTGGAAATACAGTGAATGGTGATATCTACATACATGTGTTTGGTCTCTTTAATTAGACACACATATGCATGCACATTTGAAAAGGTAAAGGCACCCTCCCGAGCAGGGTTAGTGGCTCGGTCCGGGCCGAGCCACTAACCCTGCTCGGGAGGGTGGGTAAAGGTAGTCCCGTAGCCTTTTTGAAGCTAGAGGGGCAGTGGGTTGTTAATCCACTATGTCTAGGGTCGGTTACTGTCATGCACTTGGTACCAAACACACACGGCACACCGGGCGCACGTGCAAGAATCTTTGATGGTTGACCTGCCGCCTTCCTGTTAGGGTTCTCAAAAACCCTAATAATTAACACACAGGCGGAAACCCCAAGTTTTTTTAGAAACGCTAATTTAGGGCTTTTTAAAGTACCATAATTTGTTGTTTTTGTTTTTTTTTGGTAAGAACCGCGTATATACAATCATTCAACACCATCACAGACAATCCAACCTAACCCTGGTTCTGAACACCATCCACACAGACAATGCATTGTATCTAGCCTTGGTGCTGAACACTATCCGCACTAGCTGCATGGCACATGGTGCCTGTTCACATGATCTCTGACCAATCATGTACAGGAAGATTATGTTTGTGGCCTTTGGAGATTATGCATGTACGTCATCGGAAAATTCCTGCCTCTCCGATGTGTGGGTAGAACAAGGCTTGTTTTGTATATTCAAGTCGCTAACACGTCAGTCGTTGCTATAGGCAGCTTTCCATTACATTTGTATCTCGATCTGTTGAAAAGCTATAACAAGTTACATGTACTTCTTTCTGCAGTATACATCTGTGTAGTTGTGTAGAGAGAACACTGTTTGCTTTGTATATTCAACTCGCCACGTCAGCCGTTGCTATAGGCAACGATTTCTATAAAGAGCTTTCCTTTTGTTTGCAGGTGTGTAGTTCACATGAATACCTTCCACTGTTTGGTATTGCAAGCTGCACACTGCTACATTCTACAAGGCAACTGGACGTTTTTGAGGAAAATGGCGAGTTTTAGGAGAGGTAGGCTGTTTATTTATCATATCTTATCTACTTTTCGTGACCACATCACGTATGTGCAATATGAATCATGGAGTATGCTTGAGTCTCCCTAAAACACCTGGCTTCATACAGCTTCAATAGATCTGAACTTATATATGTCTGTGGCGTAGTGGTAGAGCGAAACAGCGAGACCAGCCTTGTTAGCTTTAGTCTTTATTTTGCACTAAAGCGGGAACTAATGTAAGTTTAATTCCCAAATACATTTCTCTCATCCAATAGGAGAAGCAATCAAGAAATCAAACACAAACAAAAATTAGGCAATCATACAACAGCCTTTACAACGACGTCGACTAACGTTATCATGATAACAGTTCCCGAATAAAAAATTATACATATAAGCAAATGGAAAGAAAAGGATAATAAAGAAGGGAATGTAAATAACTGATTAATGTGTTAGTACTATTTACATGTGATGGAGTGGCTCAATGCAGCAGCGTCCTCGCCAGTTCAGATCTGAACTGGGCGAGAGACCCCGCCTCCGCCGCACCAGGCTCAAGTTCGTTCCACATTCCCTGATGGTGCGGGGGAAGAACGAGAGCCTGTAGAAATTGTTTCTTGCTCGCGATGGCCTGCAATGTTTGAGTGTGATAACTCATTTTGGTTCTGTGGCATTGTCGTCAGTAATCTGCTTGCAAATGTCCTTGACAAGGCCATAGAACTTGTACTTGTTCAAGGTCGTGAGGATGTCCGCCATCTTGATTTCTTTGGCAGGCGATTCTGCCAACAGAACACGGAACAGCCGTTCGGAGGGATCCTCTATCCCCGGGGCGTTGGCCGCCGCGACGGTGTCTTTGTCAACCCCCAGGTCGATGAAGAAGTTCCTGTAGTCAGGACGCCCGGAGGTCGCTGGTCGCTGGTTGATTCGTGCGGCTATTGTCTGCTGCATGTCGATGGTTAGATGGTCCTCTATGAACATGTCTAGAGAAGGAGAGATAGCAGTCATCGCAATTTTGCTATAGAATGCATACGGCAAATGGATGGCATTGTTTATCGTTTATGCAATACTTTGCAAGGTACATGCTCAAGGTAGAAGAAACAACATCTTAGCTGCAATCCTCTATCTGAAGTAGAATGTTGGCGGGGAAACTTGCTTACGTTGCTTTGGTTCTAATTAGATTTTTCTTGTAATTGTGTAGATGTTGAGAAAGTTAGTACTAGTATTTTTCAATTTTTTAATGGTGAAAGGAAAGCGACAAACAAGCATTTCAAGTGGGTGGTTTAAAATCATCTTTATTGCAATGTCCATACAAGATGAAAGGTTGCTTGGGTAAAGCCTAGGTCAGCCCTTTATCTCTTGGTACACTAAGAGGAGGGCGCAAGCCAATAAGTAAGACAAAACGTTACCTTTCCCAACATCCTTCCCCAGCGCTAACATCCTGTCGTAGTCGGTAACACGGGGGACGTGCACCTCGCCGTGGGGGACATGGACCACACCGTGACCACAACTGCCTGCGGGAAGATCCCGGTAGTTCGGAGACATATCTGTAAATAGACGCGTACGTTTACATTGGGCCATAACGTTACATTGCACATTTATGGCAGAAATGGACGACACATAAAGCGCAGAGGAACACCAACATGTTAAGAAAAGGTTATATTCCATGGTCTTTGCGTTCTGTCCTTTTAAAGTCACAAATATGGAACCAACAGAGAAATCTAAGTGGCCGTCAATCAAGTTGCTGTAAGTTTGCTCACCCGCACAAACAGGGTTGCACTGGAAAAGTGACGCAGACTTGTCCACCACATCTTGCTCTGTTACGTCTGAAACGGAAATCATTCTCGTTTAGCTTTAAGTACAGAAAACGCAACGACAAGATAAGACTATAACGTTAAAACTTGAATTGTTTGACCTGCTTGGTTGAAGAAAAATATGCCTGAAAATTGGAAATGGGGCAGGCACTTATTCGTTTTCGTCGCGGGCACTGACAAAAAGAGGAATAAAACTACAGCATCGGCAGAGGTAACCTACCCACAACTTTCGAAAGAGTTGTCATCTCTATGTCCGTTGTCTTCCTCTGTCCATCATAAGAACGGTACCGGTACACGAAGTAGGCAAATAGGAGGACGATCAGAAATGTTGTAGCAAACCCAGCACCAATGACTCCCCATCCAACTGAGTTATCTTCCGCTTCTGCATAAGGTATGTCACCATGTTTGTTAATAGATAGAGATGTGGAAGTGGGATATATCAGTTTTAGCTTTCAAAAGCCTTGATGGCGGCACCATCAGTACTGTGCTTTTCTTCTGCATATGTCTGATTGGCGTGGGTGCATGTAAGTAATCCAAAACAACAACGATAAAACAGATTCTGATTTACTCTGGTCAACAAAACTGACATTGAAGCCTCTAGATCTTTCCAGATAGTATAGTATAGTAATTTTTACTGCCCAAGAGTGAGAAGAGACCACCAAAAACTACTTCAGACCAATGTCAAGCCTCCTGTGCAGGCCGCCATGGCAGGTAGTACGTACTAGCTTCTCTGGGCGGCTGGGTGTAGGATGGCCGGCAACAGAACGCGTAAAAAATTCTACAAAACGCATTATCAAAACTCCCACCCGTCCGGAGGCCTGCACAGGCTACCAAAGTCAGTGTATACCGCCAAAGTTTTGACATTTTTCTTTTCTTACCTTCGGTTGGATTAGTCGCTTGACCTAGCCTCAAGATTACCGCCTCAGCTGGAGGGACGGCGGTAGGATACGTTATGTTCATTTGCTCAGATGTTTCAATTGGTTTAGCTGGGGTTACGGATGGGGTCGTAATCACTCGCTCAGGTGTTGGTACTTCAGTCGTGTTCATTTGCTCATTTGAGGTGGGCTGCAGTTGGCATTGTTGTCGCCAGGAGTCGGCTGGTGTGCACTTTCGGCAGTAGCGGGTGTTGCCGATTTTGGCGTCATCCAAATTTTCGTAATAACTGGAAAACATTTAAATCTGACTTTTATTATGTATGCTAATAAATGTATGGTATACTAAATCAAATATAAGCTGTTACATAGATCGTATCCCGCACACTGCAACAAGTGTATGTTTGTAGTTATGGACATTCCTATCGAAAAATGTATGAATAGAGAAGTTGTGCATATCTCTCACCCCTCTTTACAATCGCCACAAGTTGTCTGGTTGTAGATGTTACACTCCACGTCCACAGTACGTCCGTAAACATCGCACAGAACGCACGACCTCTCCACGCCGGAGGCACACGTCCTCCCAGGGGTGAGTTCACACGGACGGCAAGTCTGTGGTACTCCGAACCCGCACTGGGTCTCAATTGTAGTTCCAGGATCGCAACTCTGGTGTTAAAGCGATATTGTGTAAGAGTTTTTGCATCATAATGTAAATAATTGTAATTTTCTCATCTAGATTGTCATTTCCAATAACTTGCAACGTATGAGCGTTGCTATTTCGCTTTCCCTGCGCCAGGCCCGCTGTATTTTTAGGAGGCTCGTAAAACGGATGTAAAAACAGCGGTTTAGATTCGGGTAAGTTCGGCAGCTTCCGGTGCGTTTTTGCGGCCTAACGACGTTGATCTTTTACTCCTCAAATGTCATTATGAACCCAGGTAGGCTTATAGAGCAAGAAAATGTGTAAAACAACGATGTTTAAGATAATGAAAATCTTTAAACATTATCACGTACGAAAACTTATGTTACACGTGTAACTGTAATAGAAGCGCTTGTATGTTATATTAGTTTTTAGTCTCAAATACTGCTGTATACATCAATTAACGGGCAAAGAGAAAAGGAAACCCACCCTAGGACATCGAACACACGCCAGATATCCCGAACTGGTCCTGGCTACGTAGTAGTTCGCCCCGCAGCTAATATCCGACCTTTTCCCATTGCGTAAGCGCTGTCCATGTACCAGGGATGCCTTTCAGAAAAAGTACAACAAAATATGCTGCAATGACAATCTAGAAATGCCCATTTGATTAATGCGATTAAATAGATGACATTAGTATACATTGTATAGTTTTAGTGTCATTGCTGTATGCTTTTCCTTGTCTAGTCATGACCTGTACTTAGCTTGTTAGAGCACAAACGTACAAACGTAAAGGTCTTTCATCAAAAAAATTAATTAGAGACACGGACTCTTAGATTAAAATCACCTTTTATACCTATATGGAATATGGCTGTGTTAGCATTATTTTTTTTATTAATGAGAACTGTCGCTTTATGATAATTTCATTGTCATTTGACTCACCACGAATATGAGCCCCATTGTTACTGCCAGGATGTGTTTTGTATGATTTGCCATCCTCAAGGATGTGATGACTGTAGGATCAGTTGGAAATCGCCGACGGCAATATAATGTTTGCGATGTAGGGTAAGCTGCAAATGAAAATGAAAGTGAAATAAAATGACATTTTAGCAATGCCCAAAAAGCAACATAAACCACTGCATTATGCGGCATCTATGAAAATGGATAAAAATAAACGCATCAAACTCAACTCAATTCGTATTGTGTGATTTTAATGATAATATATTGTATGAATGAAGAGTGACATAGAAACATCTACGTATATGTGTATCACTTAGTAGCATGAATTATTAACATGTGTGGATAGAAAAATATGTTGTGCAGTTTTTTGGGCAGAGGGGGTACATCCAAGAAATACATGTGTAGCGTCGTTTAGTATGTACGAAATATGATAGGGCAATGTCGCAAAGTCCATTGTACATTTCAATGGACCAATTGTTAAGTTTGTTTCAGTCGCGCAAAGCATTGTGGGGTTTGGCAGTTAAGTTTCACCTGTGCCTTCAGGCGAACAAGCCCTGTCTGGCATGCAGAGGCCTTCTTTGTTCACGCTTCCTAAAACTTCGTGTAAGTATGGGAAGCCTGCTGCAGATTTTATGGTTCGTGAACTAGTGAACCTTAACGCTGTGCAAGTAGGCAAGATTGGTAGGCAATGGTCGAAGACGATTGCATCAGCAATGGTCAACGGTTCGACTCGTAGACTTTGGTCTGCAAATCGACTACAGGCCAAGGTCCGATGAGACTGTGTACCCGGGTCCTGGAAGAGCGAGTTGGAACTCGTGCAATGATCACCTGGGAGCACGGATCTCGCAGAGGTAGGTTTGTTCAAACGTATGTCGTTTGCAACTCATATATGTCGTTTGCAGGTGAATCCTGTTGACTAAATAGTTTCCCGCCATATTTTCTGGCGGGAAACGTCCAGGTAAATGTAAATAGTAGCTTAAGTAATCGATACGCCCCCTTCCTTTGGAACGCACACAGACGCACATAAAGGCAGTTAGGACTTAAGCAGGTATGTAGACTTGCACAGTGGGCTATTCACAGCATGGACATTTCTGTGCAGTCAACCGAACAGGGGCCGCTCCCACTGTGCCTTATTTAAAGAACGCAGCGTACTTAACGTCACTATGTCATTGAGATTGCGACAAAACTTACTAAATCAAGGATGCCTCTGTTGCCCTTTAGAACCTTTAGATTACAGTAGTAAGTTAATAATGGAAATATAGAGACCAATGGTATTCGTGGCGTCTAGTTCCAATGTGCACAATTTGACCTTTGTGCTTTTAAGGCAATTTGTATTCTCGTCACGTACATGTATACACCTGAACAGGTGAGCAGAGAGCAAAGAATTTGCCCTTTGACCTGTAACCTTACTGCGGCAATGTTATCATGTGTATTTGGCACAAATGTGAAAAGGATGATTCCATATTCATTCCCAATTATTTCTATTGATATAAACTAAAACTGTAATCACAGTTTTAACAGTGAATACCAGTAGGGCCCTAGTATGCTGAATAAAAAGTAACATGGTGTGCACCCTTTTTTTGTGTCGTTGTCGGGTTCTTCTGTTAATGTTCTAAGTAGTGGCCTCCGAAATATTCAATTTACTGAATCAAGTTTCTTGACACATTGCCTTTGGGCATTTTATTCAGAGAGAAATCACAGTAATTGATAAATAAGATTAAAGAATTTGCTGAGTCTAATGTAAAGGCAGAGAGGTAGTGTGAGGGCAAACTTTTGAATGTGAAAAAAATAAAACACATCAGATGTACAACCAACAAATTTCTGTGGAGGCTCTCTCAGCATACACATAGCTCTGCACAAATTTTCACACACACAAAAGCTAGGCATCAGTCTGTACCGTGCGTTACGCAAAAAAAAGGTGTGTCAAAATATGGCGACCGGAAGTGGTTGCGAAATCAACCTCCTTGGTCTTAAAGTAACAATTTGCCATCGCTCTGGTCATTCCTCACGAAGTAAGACCTAACGTTTGATACCCCGGTACAGCTAATGCCGAGGTATCAAATAATTGTGTCAAAATAGGAGGAAAACATTTAGAACTTAATAGAAAAAAACAGATTTGACCGGCCGGCGTTTCGCCCGTGCCCCGCCTCACGTGGTCAGACGGTCGGCTATAGCACCTGCCGTAATATAGTCCCCTTTCATTAAAACACAGACAGAATTTCTACACCATTTCTACACTCGTCTAGTGAGACTTTGGATTACATCAGGAACAGAAACTTCACGGTGTAATACTTACCTGCCCCTTCGTTCCGTTGTGGGTGGATGACGTGAAGGTCTCTGGCTCTGCGTTGCATCAGACTCGAGACTCTATTTCATCAGCTGACGTGACAAAGGGGATTCCCCTACTGCATAGGTAGCAGGCGCATTTGAGAGAGACCGGCTATGCAATTGTAGCATGGCTGGGTAGTTTTATTTACTCTCCTAAAGAATCTGTTGACGAGGCTGCTTGAGTTGCATCATCCTCATAACCCAGGTTGGAGATACGTGATATTTGTCCACCATTATTTTGCAAATAAAGACTATTAAAGACAAGCATCAAGCATGAATTTACCGCAGTATTGAGTAATAGAATCTTTGGGATGGCACTGTAGAATTGGGGGTATTTTTAACCACAAATGTGACATATGTAAGACCATTTAGCATAGTGCTTCTTGCTTGGGAAACAGCTAAGTTTTAGCTTACGACAGCTTCTGAGTGGATAATCAAAGGAGTTCTAGTTTCGTCCACCATTAAAGAATACAGTATTAAGCGTAATATTTATCACAGTATTAAGTGATATATAATCTATGGGGCAGCACTGTAGAACTGGGAATATTTTTAAAGCAGAAATGTGACATGTAAGACCACAGATATGTTTTTTTAGCGTAGTGCTTCTTGAGCTAAGGTTTGACCGTAAGACAGCTTGGGAGTGGGTAATCAAACTCAGTAAGAAGATCATATTTCTGTATTTCTGTGTTGTTATTGTTTGTTTTTCTGGAACAATTTGTAATATTTTTGTAGACACTCAATAGTAGATATAAATCGCTTGTAGAGGGACATGAGTTTATACAACATCAAACAATCAATACAAGTTGGTTTTTCGACACCGGATAGGTTTATTCCCAAAACAAATAGCAGCCAGCCTGACAGTAAAAAATGTTACTATGGCATCTTTTATTGGAGCGCGTTCTCACGCAACTTAATGACTTTGCAAACGTATATCTAACTGTCATCCTACTATGTCACAAATAATAAAATATACAGATATCGCCATTGTGTAACACGGCTATGTCACATTCGGCATGATACTCGGCCCTATACCTTTTGATCTGACTGAACATGCAGCATTTACCTATGTGACCACTGGGTACAAAACATTGTTTTTTATGTACAAAAATATTACATTTCTTTACAGTCACTAAGACCTTATGGCTTCAAACACCAGCTAATAAGCTTGGTAAAGCAGCATATACAACAACGTAAGTTTGTACAATATGAGGATCCTAATACGATATCAAGAACCATGTCAGAACATAGTTTTGACAAAAACATAACTATACACAATGTTCATCCATTTCTAATGATGAGACTTTGAACAAACCTTGCAATCTTTCATTAAATCATTCCTAAACCCTTTAACGCATACGTGTATAAACGTATGTTCACAGCTCTCAAAAGTACACTACAGTATGATATATGAGTCCCAGTCCTCATACTTCCTTTACACTAAATCGACCAATATGTACAGAACTATGAGGGTCATGGATTGTACAGGTATATAGATATGTATTCAATTCTTCTAACATAAACCATGTACTATCAAAAACATATCCTTAGCTCTCACATTCCACATTAGGCAAGTTGCCTGTTTCAGGCTTGAAATTCATGACTTGAGTACACAAGTACATCACAGCTTCGTAAGATTCGTACCTGTGGAGTACAGCTATCAGATCTGACATGTTCTTCTCGTACCTGTGGGTGTAGCTCTCTAGATACTGCAGGAGCGACAGCGTGGGGCTGGTGACAGTCTTGTTTTTGTGACAGCTGTCAATCTTGTCCCTGGGCACACCCAGTGCCTGGAACACGTTCTGGTAGTCAGGGTCTGTGGGCAGCACGCCGCCCTGGTCCAGGATCTGTGCCAGGCGCTGTACAACGTCATAACTCTGTAGACCGTCCTTCAGGGATATGTCTGCAGGCCAAACGAGAGAAACGTAGCTTAGCTTAGGTTCTCTTAATCTCCAAGCAGATCCTAGGGTGGCAAAAGACAGTATCAAATTGGCCAAGCAGTATCCATTCGCCAGAGAGGGTCCATAGGGTGGCGTATGGGCTATGGATATGGCGTATGGATATTGCTTGGCCAATTTGATACTGTCTTTTGCCACCTAGGATCTGATTGGACATTAGGTTCTCTTACAGCATATTTTGTAGATTAAACGCTCATCAATTTTGTCTTCCTGTTCGCGTATTATTAAATTAGGCTCGCCAGGCTCAGTCGTGATAATGATACATAGTTTGATAACCTTATATCCCTTTGATATTATATCAAACGTGAGGCGGACAGTGATTCAATTTACAGACAAAACTGTTGCCAATACAATGAAGAAAGTTAACACAACTGAACACATCAGTTTATATTGTACAATAACTATAGCTGTTCGTGTCAGTGTGATATACGTCCAAAGTCGTGTTGTACCTTTCCCCTTCTTAAGGGCAGTGTCAAGCTTCTCTCTATATTTGGTGTCTTGTCCCTCGTCGACAGTGGGAGTTTGTGTTAAAGGCTGATGTTCATCATCTACCTGTTGGTCTGGTACATCAGAGATGTCGTCAGTTGGTTCCAAGGAGTTGCTCTGTAGGGAGTCGTGCCGACCAGCGGTGAAGAAAGTTGTAGTTTGGGTTCCAGCAAACTTTCCCTTTGAGCAACAAAACAGAATACAATTGAAGTGATTATGAATAAAGCTTAAAGTTGAATATAGTCTTAAGTCCTCAGTACACATATATGTACTGAAATGCCTTGTAGCAACATTTGGTGCTATAGATAATGTGCGGAAGTGCGGAACATTGTAATTGTTATATTTTTTTTTTAATATTACAACCTATTCCTTAGTTTCTCCCTGTAACACTGTCAGTGTCTTGTAATTACATGTTGGAATATATGTTTTTAAAATTCTTACCGAGTCCCGGCTGGTTGAGGGTACGGGGGAGCGGTCTCTCGTAGATTTGTCCCCAGGACCGGGAGGAGTGATTTGGATCACCGGAGCAGATTGTAGAGATGTGGGGAAAGCTGCCTCCACATCTAGCCGTAACTGCAGTCCTTGAAAAGAGCTATATTCCTCTGCCAAAATAAAGAAATATGGCACAACAGGTGAGAAATAGATAGCCCAGAATAAATATGGATGACTGGCCCAAAAGTTGCCTAACAGTGCACGCGAAATGCAAGGTTAAACAGAAATGGAAACCTTATTTTCAAGACACAAAGCAACCCAGTACGTAACGATGCTGTGGATGTTGAACATTTACGTTAACATCACTCACCATGATCGCTGAACACATCGTCGGACTGACCCGCGGTGTCTTCCATGGTAGTCGTGGAGCTGGAACTACTGAGGCCCCGATTGTGGAGACCTGTAATCATTTAGAACATTCATTATTGAGGGGTGCTGTGGTTTTGACTAGAGGATGCCAGAGATTAATTTTAGTTCAAACAGATTTCTGTACAGAGAGTGTAGTTTTTCAACTGGGTAAGCATTACCTTCTCTTGCAAGCCACGTTCATGTACATTATCAATATTTAAGTCTTTATGAGTAGCTTAAAATGTATGTAAATCGAATTTGTTTTGATAATTTCAATATTCGAAATCAAACAATATTTGAAACTTTTCTACCATCAACTATGGAACTTTGAAACAATCTTCCGAAGGAAATTGCTATTATCAGGGACAGACAGATATTCAAATTTGCGCAAAACTCTGACAGTGTTCTGTCTAGGCTGTCCGGCTGCTAACGCTGAGCGAGAACAGACATAGATAAAAATATATAAGTATTTGTTTTAACTGAGATGCTTAATATCACAAAATCAAACCTACCTCGCGCTCTAGGTGAAATTGAGGGTGTGCTGACTGCACTATTTGCCTCGGAATTGGCTGCAGAAGCCATGAGGAGCTGCAGCTCTTCCTGTGTGCCCGGCACCACGAGGAACGATCCTGTAGACAGCTGGGTGTTCAGCGATGGTTTCCTCTTGTCTCTTGTGTTGTTTGTTGTCGTGCTGGTCAGGGGGTCAGTCTCATCTTCTATTACAGCCATGTCTAGACCAACAGGACAATGGAATCCAAGTTCAGTCGAGTGATTCACGTCAAATGTAAATTTCAGGTTTTGCTGACGCTTTTTGTACAACACACAAAGGTATAGCTCTGACCTGGCATGATGCCGATTTGCAAAAGTTAAGATGAGATTCAGATTACGAGTCATCGAACTTTGCAGTTTTCGTCGATTTTGCCTGAGGTATTTTTCTTACAAGTAAGAGCTTTTGACAAACTACGAAATGTCCACATACCTGCCAGAGCCTTCATCCTGAGCGGGGACCCTTGCTTAGAATGAGGTGCTACTTCTTCTGATTTTTCTCTTCTCCCACAACGCCTGCCCAACGACTTGTAGGCATACATGGCGATCAGAACCACCAGGATGACCATGAACACTGACATTAGAACCAGCATCAATGGCCAGGTGCTCTCCAGAACGCGATGATCTGTCTTCGCTGCCGTCTTTATTACTGGGTCATTTCCTGTACAAAGCAAAACAAATCTTAATTCAGAGGAGTCAATGGTATGAGTAAGAATGAAATGATAACAAGGAGGGTCTTGCCTGTTACAATATCAATATTCATGGCCAAAACGCCCCTCATGTATTCATTGATTATTTGTTTATTTGTCTATTCAGCAAGGAAATCGCGACAGGGATGTTTACTAGTAAATGTGTATCTACCTCCTGATCAAAATGGGTAGTCTTTTTTAGGCTTTACTTTGTATTTTGCTTTATATTTGAAATTGTACAGCAGGTGTACAAATCTCTTAATCAAACCCTAATCATCAACAGGAAGTTCTTCCAACCTTGCTTTGCTGTCATGGTGACGCGATGGCCTATGGCTGTATTTAGTGACTGTGTTGTTGATGTTTTGACTGATGCTGGCCTTGTGGTAGAAGTGATCCTGCACTCCGGGCGATTGTTCCTGTCTTCAGAACAATCAAGGCACATATCCAACCAGTCATCTTTGTAATACCTGCGTAGAAATCGGAATCCTACTCTCAATAATCATCTCAGTACCTTGCTTTCTTGCTTTCCTCTAAATGTTTGTTTATTTTACATGCACAATACTGCGATAATCATGTTTGTACAACTCTACAAAAGAGAAGGTCACCGGCCACCGGGGTAGCTACAAAATAAACGGTCGTATATACAATTAAAAAAACTAACGATCATTCCCCCATAACCTCTGCTTGGAGAGTAATTTGAACCAGTCAGAATTGCCCTGAGGAAGGTGACAGACAGTCACCGAAATTTAAACGTCGGCTGAATAAAAGACTTGGTTGGTAAAAAGAGTCTCTTTACTCAGTGGTTGGACATATTATAAGTTATAGTCTTCACATACCCTGGCAGGCACTCTCCGCACTCCGCCTGGTTCCTGACCGTACAGGGGTGTTTCTCCGCCCTGTTCAGCCTGTCACACAGGATACAGGACTGTCTGACTCCCTCCACACACGTGAAGCCCTTCTCCTCACGACACTCCACACACTGTAGCGGCTTGCCGTTACCGCACTGTTCCTTTATGGTGAACCCGATTTCGCACCTCTGCAACCATATCAATAAATAGAATGTAATGAACTTGATAATAGCCAAATCTGACACACAAAGGTACCTCTTGTCGAACTCTCTGCTTGTGACATAGTCCCTATTTTATGAATGACATGTATTTTTTGTGTCATGGACAGATGTGATATAGGTACCAAAGATCTGATCTTAATTTCTTTGGATTTGGTCCCAATCGTCCTATCAAAACTACCACTGACCATGTAATGCTCAAGTTGGCGAGAGAGACAATAAAATACGATAAGATTGATCATAAAGAGCAGTATACTGTTACTAAACCGTCTATGGAAATAACGTCACATCGAGGTTACCTCCTGAATAGGGCATCTTCTGCACTTCCCGTCCGAGTCCAGGTATCTGTAAGGTTTGTTGCACCTGCGGTCGGCAGTCGCGGGCTGGACAAGAAAAATGAAAAACAAAAAATGTTTGACACCCATGTATTGTTCCTTATATTATATCATATTATATTAGCACAAATATCAAACATGGACAGCACTGAACATGTATCAAATAGTTCAACGAAATAGTCATGTCCAAGAAAAGGGCAATGCTTACCGAAATGAGTATAGAAAACAGAATTGCTGTGAAGAAGAGTGAACTCTTGTATGTACGTCGGTCCATGGCCATGGTGTTCTCTGTCATGCAGTTCTGCAACGTACGAAAAAACATACTATTTAGTGAATTTTTTTTAACTATTTAGTGAATTCTTTTTAAGTATAAACATGCTTTTTTAAAAAAGCACTGTAATCTCCCAGCAGATCCTAGGGTGACAAAGGACAGTATCAGTATCCATTGGCCAGACAGGGTCCAATACTAGGAGTATGCCACCCTTGGTTTTGCCGAAACGACTTTTTGATCAATACTAGCTTCCTCCGCTAGGTGTCGTTCTTTGGCAACCTGCAGTGATCATGAGGTCATAGGTCGTGACAAGTGAGACGATTACTTACAGCACTAGCTCCGCCCACATGTACCCTTATAAGGACTGGTGTAATTCTAATCGTTGTTTTGTCGACTCACATGTGTTAATGCGATGTATGACTCAGTTTTGCCGTTTCGTCACGTGTTTTCACAGGGTATAAAAGAGAGGAATCTGGAATTCGCTGCGTCAGTGTACAGAGAAGAACAGGAGGAATCAGACCAATAGCTTCATCAACACAGCAACATTTTCGGATTAAAAAACGGAACATTTCCCTTGGATTTGAGATACGCTGTAGCTTCATCTACAGACCAATGGATTATCTACAGTATGACCGGCAGTGGGCATTGGATTTGCGAAATTCGTTTGGAGCCAGCCGAAGAGACCAAGAGGTAAGAAACTTTCTCCAACCTGTACATTTCGACATACATTTCGACATGCACGCTATCTTGGTAAACATTCTCATTTAGCTGACGTGATGACAGAACAATCAAATGAAGAAAATCCAAAAATCCAACCTAACTAATTGTCTGGCATATAAATTGTACATAATTCGATGAAAAACTAAAATAAGAACTTTCTGTCATCCTTGTTTTTTTTTGTTGGATCAAACGCGTTTTTCATCTCGAGTAGCTCAAATACTTAGGGAAAGTTTTTATCAAGCAGTCATCTTATTTTTAGCACTAGTAGATTGTTAATTTCAGGTTGGAAACAATCTGTCATTCCATTTGGAATCAAGACCGGTTGAAGTATACGCTAAAAATAACCTGTTCGTCACTCGCGTCATACCTACAATTGAATGGATGTAGTATGAACAGTAGTTTATTTGTCTGTCTGGTTAATAAGTACTGTAGAGGGTCGAGTGCGTCATAGAGTCAGGAGTACACTCCACAACATGTTTGCTGTATACACTACATGCTCTCATTCAGTAAACAGGTACAGTCAAGATCACATGCTTGTCACAATGGCCAAAGATAGATTTTACATCACTTTTGCATACACAGACAAGTGTATGTTTTACTTGTCATTTAAAGCCACAAACTAATCATGATATTTAAAAAAACAGTTACTATCTGTATCTGTATCTGTATAGCCGGCTTTCGGTGTAACACACCAGCTTCGCAGGCACGCGGCGCGGCGGCAGCTGACTACTAATTATATATAAAAGTATATTACACCGATCGACTGTTACTCAAGCTGTTTTTGGCATATCTTATTACCTGTATGTCTAACCTTCACCGACGTAATCATGATACTTTTCTGTGAAAACTTTTAAGAGGCATAAAGTACAGACAACCATATGCCCGCTTATAATATGCATAATTGAGTACACAGATAACATGAGTCACAATCACATGCTTGTCAAGTGGCCGAGGATGATTTAATAATGCAACTACTCACAGAGACACAAAGAGAGTGGTTGTTCTTGTTATTTAGAGAACCACGCGAATCCCCGGTGCAGAATATTCTTGGTCGTAGGGGTCGTTTTACCTGCCTGACATTAATGGTATGAGAACGTCACATGATCTGCACGTTGATTGACAGTTCAGTACAACGATACTGGATGCTCACTTGCGACAGCTTAGACTTGAAATGCCCCCTATAGGCTATTCATGAAACCACTTTGCTTTTGAATGTCTTGCATATGAAAAAGTTAACACATGAAATCATAAAGTACCCACTACGGGAAAACACATGCCCAGAACAATTTCACTCTAGAAGTCCAGCATGTCTAGTCAAAAGTGAAAATACTAAAAAGGAGTGGAACAGAAATAGATGCTGACGGAAGTAGTTCAATTAGTCAACGTGTCCAAACTTGAGAAACAATTTCGTTTGCATTAAACTTACAAGTGCCTTATAGAAATGTATACTCATTCCACAATATACGATAATATCAGATACTAAAAACATGTACATGAATATGGAAATGTAATGGTTCCACAGCTAGACCAACCTTAAGCCTACGGAGTGCAGAGCGCAGCTCTGATCTGCAGTATGAGGTCTGTCTGGTGCGTGTGTGAAAATCAGACACATCCAAGGAATCACTGAAGCACTGCGTAATTCTAATGACGTCAAACGTTTCCATGGTAACAGTGACGTTTGTAAGTTACCTTAACCGGCAGACCGTGAACAAAGATCAGGGGTCAATGGTAAACAAAACAAAGTCAAGACATCGTAAATAAGCGGGGCATTGACGTCACAATAGACTCAGGTGAGGTGTGGGGTAAAAATAGACATCGGCAGGTAACTGTTCACTGGGAAATGAAACCTGTGGCATAGAGCTTGAAATGACCTTATAGCGTAGCCTCCGTAGTAGGCTGATAGAACTGGGCGTTTGGTGGTCTTCGGCTGTAAACGGGGGTAATTCAACCAGGCCGGATATGTTGTCTATATGCAATCAAAAAATAGCACACAAAAACTCCCAAAAGAACCTGAAGCTAAGACCCTCCAAACCCCCACTTTTTGGCATGCTATGGAGGCTACTTATAGCGCATAATATGCATTCTGAGATCAGTGCAGACTAGACTGTAAGTTCAATTAAGTTTCCAGGACAGTTAAGTATTTCAGTTCAAAGTAACCAGATCAAACATGCCTATGCATCTGTGGTAGGTATCCAGCATAAGGTAGAATATTTGCATATTTGCACAATGAAGAAAAACGCATAGCTTCAAATAATGGTGCTGATCAAATGACTGTCGTGGTATGAGATTGAATTTTGGGTTATTTGGGGGAACTCCCGCCTTCTCAT
Source organism: Branchiostoma belcheri (assembly GCF_001625305.1). NCBI lineage: Eukaryota > Metazoa > Chordata > Leptocardii > Amphioxiformes > Branchiostomatidae > Branchiostoma > Branchiostoma belcheri. Next base: position 1,899,182 of record NW_017803824.1, on the reverse strand, counting down.
GGTTTCTGAGGAGAGCTGCAAATACCCAGAAACTGTTGAGCAAACATTTTCTCTTCTATACTTTTATAGTTCCAACTGGATCACGACTCCCCTCTCTAATGAGGCGATTAATAGACAATTTTGTAATCATGCACAATTATCTTTATTTTTAGTAATACACCATGCGACCTCCATGTCATATACGGCACGAAGTTCTACTAAATGCCTTCAGGCAAGAGTTGCTATGCGACTGCTGCCGTCATAGTACGCAGAAAAGTTAGTTACAGTGGGCTGGGCAGACTGGCTTCAACTGAGCAATTTCAATTAACCATAGCTATATGACCATGAAGTATATATACACAGGGATAGAATTGTTGTATTGGGGATAATTGCACAGTAAAATCTGCATTCGATATATGTAAACTTTAAAATCTATCACGCCATTACTAGTACGTGCTCAAACATGATAATTTTTGGTACAGATGTGCTTGACTATGTGTAATACTTGAGAATGGCAAATGAACAGGCAGTGACACACGCACACACACGTGCGCGCGCGTACGCACGCACGCATACACGCACACATTCGCCCACACACACACACACGCACACACACACACGCACACAACACACACGCGCACACACACACACACGCACGCACGGACACCATACGGACATACGCGCGCACGCACACACACACACACACACACACACACACACGCACACACACACACGCACACACAGTTGTCAGTATAGAAACTCCCACCTGTTGCTCATGATCTGCAGACGACTGTTAGTGAGCAACGCTATATCCCACCGGGGTACACTAACAGCGTTCCTCCTCACGAAATATCGCCGCAAATCCGCGGTGCGGCTTTCTCGTCTAGCTCGGTGTTACCAAATGACAATGGCCTGGGCCTGGGGGTGTTTCACGGGGGAATACCCCTGCCAGTCCGGCCCTAATGTATGCACAGCACAGTGACGTAACATTTACAAACAGAGAACAAAGAGGCACTGTTTCGCGCGGTGCGCACGTCATAATTGGTTGTCAGGGGAAACCGATCAAGGTGGAGCGTCCTGATTCTTTGTACCACTTGGTACCATGCACATAATTTGTCAATTTCTTTTTTTCATATAGTTCACAAAAATTACAATTATCACACTTGAAGCTTGAATTGACAAAAACAAACAAGATGATAAGGTATAAGTATAGTATCACGGAAGTGTTAAACTATAGCAGGTAACATTCAAAAGAATGTCTCACGTGAAACAAAACAACCAAAAACGTTCAAAAATTGCTTCCCGGTTGTGCTTGCATCATTACTTAGAATGTTGACGTTGTGGAAAAGTACCGAGCTAGCGTGGAAAGATACTGCTACACTACCTAATGGAAAACTACAGTACCTGAGGCTGTGGTGGTCACATGGCTCTTGGCTCAGATCCAAGGCTATCAGATTACCAGACTGTTGTTTTGCACTAACTGGGGAGGTACTAGTATTTGGTGACTAGAAATGGACACTACAACAGAATTCCTAAAATAACATTTTCATATTGTTATTGATACATTCAAACTTTCTACACTATCACATGGTATTCTGACATAGTATTCATAAGATTTCAAGCTGTTACATCCTTAGTTAGTAAAAATAATGGCACAAGGCAAAACGATGTACTTGTGATAATTTAATTCAGACAGAGGTCTAAAAGTCAATGTCGTCACCATCATCATCATAATAGTACATGTATGTAGATTTCGTCAGAAATAATTCTTAGCAAGCACTAAAGCAAGACATCGTATTTGCAGTAGCGATAGCAGTATTTACACAACAAATTATTAAACATCCACATAGAATGGTAACCAACATGTCATGTCTTTTCACAGAGTCCTTGCTACAAAAAGAGCAGTAATAGCAACACACATAGTGCATTTGGTCACTTCAATGTTAACACATATTTCCTGTGATGCTACACAGAATGCGACATTACTTTTCGGTCGTTTGAGACGAAAAGCATTCACCGAAAATCATTGTACGCCATCCCCTCTCTAAAAGCATGGCAGATACAACTCAACAATGTACCCTTCTACATCAACCATTTACAGTAGCGTGCCATACTTCCAACAACAAAAGTATACAATACAAAGTTCCTTGAACAAAAGTATACAAAATGTAATCTCCAAGCAGATCTATCTTTAGGTGGCTGCAAAGACAGAATCAAATTGGCCAGCAGTGGTAGAAATACTGTTTTCAGTGTTCTGCAATATTGCAGATGAGTCAAAATTTTGAAACACTTTCTGCAAATACACAATCCTCCATACTACGACCTTCTCAATTTGATAATGCAAAATTGCAGGTTGTAGGGTTCTTCTGCAATATTGTAAATCTCTCTGCAAAATGCAGAACGCAGATGGGTATTTCTAACACTGACCAGGCTGAATCCATTGGCCACAGAGTTACCATTTCACCAGCGAACCTGAACGACGAATAGGCAAAGTGTAATACTATACACAAGCGCGTTTTCTTCTGAGTGTTCGAGTCTCCACAACTCGTAGCCTTGCTTTGCACTTATTGCCATACAAGTACAAGTACAAGTACAAGTTAAGTACATATCATATGTACATATTAGGCTTAACTCGCAGTACTTCCAATAAGCCTTCTGACAGTGGCAAACCTCTGAGGAGCACCAGTAACTCGTACTAATGAGCTTGGCATTCATCTGCACTGGACTTACAGCAATCCATCGCACCAACTAGGGAAAGGAAGCTAGGGTGTGGAAGTCTTAGCTCTTAGCCTTATATCTTAGATCTTAGCTTATATCTAACAAAAGCTTGGTCATGACTTAGGCTTTTGCTTATATTCTAACAGCTCCTCGCAAAGGTAGTTTGCCGCGTCGTAAAGCATCAAATCGTGAAGGGTTTCTAAAACCTTCTTGACGGTGTGCCTGTCCTTGGCAGTGCGGGTCTGAAGTACTGCGAACAGGGCCAGGGTTGGGCTCGGAACAGATTGAGTGTTGACGCCGTCCAGGTCGAGTTTCGTAAGGCCGAAGCCACGCTCGAAGAAGGTCCTCCAAGTCGGCATGGAGCTGAGCGGTGGTAACCTGTCCAGGTATACCGCTAACGTCTGCTGGATGTTGTAGCTGAACCAATCGTTATCCAGCAGAATCGCTGAAAAAGGAAATACAATATTTCAAAGTAAATCACTTGATATCCATTACATATATTTCATTCATTTCATTTCCGACACAAATTATACCGAGCTAATGATTTAATGTTTGTTTAGAGTTAAATGAGCCTATCTAATCGAATTGATGTATATGTAAGAAATAGTTTTCACGTGAAACTTACAGGACGCTCGTTCTTTGCACCAAGCCAGGTTGCTTGCGTAGTCATTTGCTGTGTGGTTGGGCCGACTGTCTTTGTGAAGTCTGGCCGTTTGCCCTGTGTAAGAAAACATAACATAACATTGTAGACGCGATTTCAATAACCCTGTCTTGGAAATAGACCTAACTTTTTGTACAAGAAATCGGTGTTAGATTACAGAATTGTTTCACACTTCGTATCGAGTTTATCAAGAACTGTAAGAACATACCAGAAAGGTCCAGAGATCCTGTTGGTGTGGAGGTCTGTGATGTGGTAGGTTCCACAAAAGGTTCCTGAAATTAGAATCAGAATGCACAACATTAATGACGTCATTGATATCTTTAAGCTTTGCTGATCATATCCCATGCACGTGCACGTGTAAACATAAGTAAAATTCATTTGATATATGTTCAAATCTTATAAAATCACATCACGAAGTTGCTGCATATGAAACATCAATTCCCGTACCTGGGCATCTTCAATAACATGCAGTTCAGGTTGAACATTTACTGGCTGGTTGCCGGCTGGATAGGAGAACACGTTTTCTTCCCTGTCACTCACTGGGAATGGAGACGGAGTTCCCTTCTTTGGGGTGGGCACAGCTTTTACTAGAAAGAAACATGTATGTAAATATCAAAGCTCAGTTGGAATAAAACAATTATCGTCCCACATGGAAAGTACATAGCCTGGCATTACTACCATACTCATTCAGGTGAAGTAAACAAACCAACAAACAAACAAACAAACAAACAGATAACACCTACAATACCTGGTGACGAAGTTCTTGATCCAGATACACGGACTTCTAGTTCACCCACCGATGATCTCTTCGGCATTTTGAGTTCTGTCAACATTGATACAAATTGTAGTGTTGAACATGTACAAATTCATTGGATAGGGAGACTGTTGTTTTCAATAATTGTCTAGTTTGGTGTCTTTACCTTATGTCTACATGTCAGTACATTGAATGGGTTGAATAGCCCAACAAACATGACTAGCAAAGGAAACAAAATGCTTACTCAGTTTGGGGCGCTTGGAATCAGGGACATTGTTGGACTGCAGTAACTTCTGTCCATCCTCCGACTGATTGGAGCTGAAACATTTCATCCAAAATATTACTAAAACAAGTAAATTCAGTTTCATTTCAAAAGGCTAAATTGACAATTCATAACCACAGGAAAATAAAATTTAGTTTTGAGGAATCTTTCCCTTCCATACCTTGCCCTGGCCTTAGTGAACTTGACCTTCTTGTTGTTCGTGTCTACTCGACATTGGTCGTCCTCAGACTCTTCGGTGAGGGTCGAACTCTTTTCTACTCTATCTGCAACTGCAGGATGCCTACGTTCTGTTGAAGGGGAAGAATAATTTTGTAGCCATTGTCAAGTGAACACTTTTTGCATCTTGTCAGAAGTGACCCTAGCAAGCATTTGCCAAGTGAACACTTTTCGCCGATTTTAGATTTTGTCAGAAGTGACGCTAGTAAGATATCACTCTCCAAATATGTGCCATGTACAAAAACCAGTACTCTTTACCTGGCGTGTAAGGGGCCTCGGGATCCCGGCCTGGTGCCCTGTGGTAGGGTCCGTGTGGTTTGCAGAGTTTTCGTTTTAACGAAATGGCCACGATGACTGTCAAGGCAGCAGCAGCTGTAAGGGCTACAGCCGCAATCACGGTCCAACGTTGTGACTCTTTGTAATGCTGGTCGTCTTCAAGCTTTGCTTTATCTGGTAACAAGTGATAACAATTTCACAGTATAAGAATGAATTGAAAAAGAATTAATTGGCAGCGTGGTAAAATATTACTTAACTAGCAGTCAATCATAAAAATTCATCTAATGATACATTTTTCAGATAAATGAGTGTTCGTGGTACATTTCAATATATCCATTCAAGTAGACATTGCTGGGAACACTTACACTGTTTCGGATCCGGCGGGGCGCATTTAATCACAGGATTCTCAGGAACCATACACTCAGATCTGTTGTTTTTTTCAGCATCACACCGGATGCAGTCGACTTCTCCCTGGATTCTAGCTTTGGGAAAGTACCTGTAGATTATAAAAGGGACATTAAACCTCGATAATATATATCTTGAATTAGCTAACTTGATCACTGAAATCCGCTGGCTTAATGAAACTCCATGAGCAAGTCGGAAAGATAAATTCAGCATAACATCGGTATCATACCCGTCGAGACATCCGAAGCAGACGCTGTCAAGGTGGGCGTTGCACTCCCGAGCCGTCTTCTTGTGCTGACGTTTACAAGAGATGCAGTCCCGCTCGACTCCTTTTGCACAGGTTTTCCCCGATGGTAGGTCTGTACAGGGCTCACAGATCAGGTCCTTTCCAGATCCACAATCTTGCTTTGCCTTCTGCCCCGCCGGACAAGTCTGTAACGTTGAGACATGGAATAAATGATTTTACAGTAAATTTGATTTGATTTATTGAAATTGCAACAGTGCAATACACGTGGGACACAGGCGGCTGTTGCTGGTGTTGTGTCCCAGACATAGACACAAATAGCGGCAGACAATACACATTATCACTTGAGGTAAATGTGGAAAGTCGTGTAAAATGCCTTTCCCAAGGGCACAAGATCGGTGGCAAATTTTACAGTAAAATAAAAACATCCATTCAACACACTGTGATTTCTCAAGAATCAAGACAGCAATGTAGGTTATGACAGCCACAACATTCCAGGGAGTCACATTTTAGTGAAAAGTAGAAAAGAAAGTGCTGGTTCGTACCTTTTCGTTACAAGACCGACAGTTCCCGTCTATGTCCAGGTATTGTGAATCACCGCTGCAGTCTTCACCGGCTGCTAGACCAGGGAAGCCCTGTTTTCAATCAACACATGTTACTAGTTTTAGTGGCATTTGGGCTTGTATTTTCTTGTCACATACGGTGGTGTTGTAGTAAACAATGTTGACTTGGTGTTGCTTGTGGCCCATCATTTATAACTGATGAATGGTATTAGTATAAGATTTAATCACTTACGGAAGCGAGGAGTAGCGCCAGAAGTCCTATAGTAACCATCATCTTCGCAGTTCCAATTTGAAAGTCTGTAAAGACACCGAAAGACAAAAGATCGCCGTTAAACCTTTTTGTACATTTTCATAGCCATTGTGCTTGTGGTTGTGGTGGTAGTGGTGGCGGGAGTTAGCACTCCTTATATTAAACCAGACTAATACAGCATGAAATCATACCACTGTAGCTGTATCTCCAGCTTTATTGCTTTTTGTGTATTTGGAACGTGAATATGTAAACGTATTTCGTTTATCATAACAAGTTATTTTTATCATGTTTAGAATATAATATTTTAAGTTGCGAAAGGTAAATAAATGGAGGTCATCAGATCAATTTGATGGTCGAGCTTTTTCAATGATCGTAGACATATCGTACACCGTATCTTCACGTCACGTGACTGTCTGTTGTCTAAGGTTACACCCAAGTATGCCGGTGATTCATTCCTTCCACACCTTATAAGACATGTTTGGAAAATTTGTTATTAGTCACCACTAGATACAGACACTAAAGTATAAAAGACGGGCTCAGAACAAGTGTGCTCACTTGTACTCATATGTAAAGGTACAGAACGCACAGGTCGCATTGCCGGGAAAATTGACTTGGAATTTCGTGTGTTTTTTTTCCATGGTGTGCCCTATTCTAGTGTATCAGCTGTACACCAGTGAACACCTAGCTTCTCGTCGGGACCTTTTACTGTTCAATCCCATGTTGGAGTACGCGGGCGGTTGGATTTGTTTGCTGCTGAGTGAAAAAGCCGGTTGAAGTTGGAGTTTAGAGATTGCTGAATGAAGTATGTTTTTTAATTTCTTCTTGTAACAAACTCAATCTTGGGACTCCTACTTTGAATGTGATAATCCGTCTTGTAAGTGCTATCTTTTAACATCTATTAATCTGTATGTAATCATGACAAACTCTGAATATAGACTTCTGAATATAGACTTAAATATACAAAATGTAGATGTCAAATGGCCAAATTAAAGTGGGTACTAACAGGCGAAGAAGTACTAGTGTGGCGGCGGTCTGTTTAGACGTAGAGGTGTTTGTATTGGCCCCGGGCCAAAAGTGCCGCACCTTAAATGTACATGAGTAACAGTCACGGGGTGGCACTGACGTCACTGCTCGCTCACCTGTGGAACTTTCCAGTCGACTTAATCACAAAATAGTTATGGGTTCGTGGAACAGTTTTCTTCCGGAATATTTTCTAGGCTAGATGGTGTGCACACCAACATGACATTTTCTATTCGTAGAGAAATAAGTCTAAATGCACACGGGACGTTCTTCAATAAATCTCTAGAGGATCAAATCAGTACTTTTAGTCCATTTTAAATAACCACTTGGCAACTTCGGTGATTTTTCGCGGTCAGAGCGCAGAGTGGTGTCAGTAAAATGGGATAGCATGCTCATGTTATCTACAGGTAAAGTCCTATGCATCGGCCAGTATCTTACTTGTTTACAAACCGTGAAATCCAGAAAAACAACGTTAGAATGGCAAACGTAACGCAGACGACCCTGAATAATTAGTAATCCTATCCGCCCCCGTGCCCAGGTAGTTTGAATGGGGGAACAAACACCTTGTTTTACGTGCTAGCTGCCCACACACTCGACATGTAACAATACTAACATTTCTACCGCATTCCAGTGGTTGTTATAAGCCCCTTGTGGCAACCCCATGGAAAACCACACCGGAAATTAGGTATTCTCGAGGGAAAACCTACCTGAAAATGGCCTACGTGCGCTCGCGTGGACTGCATTTGGAAAACTGAGGGTTTGTGTCAATAGCGCGTCACCGGTAGGACCAAAAAGCAGTTTGCGCACCTTGCGGGTACGCTAGGTATACCTTTCTGTCTCTACTGTGTATTTCTATCACAAGGTAGATGATTTTTATACAGTATGGTATCCCAAAAAATTATGTCTGTCAACTGTTAGTGAATCCTTTCGTTCCTTGTTGGGAATTATGTGTTAATAATCTGAAAACTATGTCCCAGCACCCCCTCATGTAATGGATTCGTCACGGGGGGATTCCCCAAGATGTTAATGAGCTAGTGACTTAACAAACTCGCTTCCAATTAAGACTTTACATAAGACACTGTCATCTCATTAAGACGGTAGCCTGTCATTCGTAGCCTCTACCAGGCTTTGGGAGGCGGCTGGAAAGAGTAGAAATCGGTCAAATAGATAGCATGCCAGGGGAGTTGGTCCACTAGAGACTACTCTACATTTTGTCGCACCCGGGAGCGGCAAACTGTTTTCTCCAGCAGACCAACTCCCCTGGCATGCTATCTCTCTATTTGGCCGCCCCCCGAAGCCTGGTAGAGGCTATGTCATTTGAGTTGTATCAGATATAAAAATTTCATTGCACATTTCATCCTAGAAAGATTTCCTTCTCAACGCGGATACGATGCATTTGTATTCATGCTTCCTTTGTACCTGGCACTCCTACTTGACTCGAAGATCTTTGATCGAAGCACGCACTGTTGAGCACTTCCCTAAAATACCTCTTAAAATGATTCAAAGAACAGTGTGTATGTTTTTCGGCTTTTATAAATGCTCCTTGTGCAGGAAAGAGAAGAATGACCCCAAGTGTATCTTAACAGGTGTGACACACAACAAAGCAGCCACGGAGAAAGTGCCTGGTCACAACAGTGCCCAATGACCCGTGCATAGCCGTAAGGTGTTGTTGCAAAACATGCACCCAAACAGTGCAGATTCAAACTACTAATGCAAACGATCACCTTAACATTTTAAAACATTTATAGATATTCAGAGTTAACATTATTTCAATAGTGGCGTAATACAGACAGACAAATAGACAAGTCTGAGGCCTTGGAGAAATGTCACCGTTTTCAACATACGTTTTCTTCACATAATCCTATCGATGATCCCTGGGAGCATCAAAATAGGTCGGGAGTTCTTTTCTTTTAAACTACATGGAGCATTTTAAACGTGATTCACCAGAGCTGTAAATCGCATAGTAGACTTCCAGGTTGTTCTTTTGAAAAGTCTCAAGTGTCAGACACCGTACAGTATATATCGTTATAAAGTTCTAGAGACAATTTGCTTGGAATATGATATATTTGTGGGTTTCTCTATCACAATCTTGATGTTTGTCTTTTGATTAATCATACAAAGAATACACTCACCTGTTGCTTTTGAGGTGCGCCAGGTAAAATGCACATACCATATATAGCACGAAATATATAGTACGCACCACAATAGAAGCACGTGAAGAGCAGTAGTGGAAAACTACTCGGAACTCGTAAACGCTTCCGTGTTTTGATTCTTGAGGACTAGCGCACCGTGCCATACTTGAATTGAAAAAATTCTCTTAGCAAATCTGATAAATGTATTTTCTCAGATATTCAAACCTACAGAGATAGCAATGGTAGTAAGGTAATTGTCACGGTGTCTTTGTCAATGTCTGTAGAACGAAGAGGTTATTTTAAAAAAGTACCCACCCCTTCTTGTGTGTGGTACAGGCCTACAATTACATAGTGGGAACTTTTTACGCTTATTTTTGGTCTCTGACGTTTCTTAAGTATTTGTGTACGTGCATTGGTTATGTGCATCGTTTGCCAATTCCAGGAAATGAAGTTAATTATAGAAAAAGTCGGACGAAAGCAATTTAGCCTTGGACACCTTACAACCACAATGTAGGATACTGTTACGCCTCAAGCCTTGTGTTCAAGAAAATCATATATTGAAAGTTTCACATGGATGGTGTAGATTGTCACTTTATCTATCGTCAGCATAGTCTTTCTCAGCTAATACTATCCTATCGATGTGCGTTGCTCTTTGATACATATTGATACATAAAACTATCAAATAGCCTCCTAACGGTGCTATAATTTAACATGCACACGATAGACACAGCAGGTTCAAATATTTGCAAGGTAAAAAGCAAACACAGCTTGTTAGCGGCCACTACTACAAGCCGTTAGCTTTAAAGGCATGATTGTAGTAACATATACTCTTAATAGTAACTCTTAATAGACACCCCTGACGTGTTTGAGAAATCAACTGGCATTATATTAGAAACGAAGCAGTTTAATACTTACTACTTGGGTTAAACTCCACGTTGAAATGCAGCGAATGGAAATCAGAACATCGCCAAAACATTACAAAGTACAATGTACATGTAATGCCATGATTGTCATGACATAATTAAAGCCAGTCCTGACAGAAGTTTTATACAACAGGGAAAAGGTTTTAATAGTCCATGGGCCAGACAAGATTTTGTTACCAAATCAAGGGACAAAACATGAATGCCTTCATGTGAAAGTCCTCCCCACAAGCTTTTTGAAAATGTATGATAACCATGTTGAGTGCCCAGCTTTGACCTTGTTATCTGACCTTGAACTTTGACCCCATGGGGACCATTTCCTTTCCTACTTATAATGCAAAGGGGAGTGGAAAATAATCAAATATGAATATTTTCCAACGTTACTTGGTGGCCAGATAAAACAGGAACAAAGGATTACAAAATGTCAATTTTGTTCCGATATGTCATTTCTAAGAGAAGTTATGAGGTTTTGAAATTCGATTTTTCGGTAAAAATTGGTAAAAAAATGGAATGTTTACTTTCCAACACCTGTCAAATATACAGATTGCATTTTCGAGCCTGGTTCATGAATTTATCTGATTTGTTACACTGTTCCCTACATTTTAAGCTTTAAATCGTAAAAATCCATCAATCCAATCTGGAGATATGAGTATCTAAAAGTTCTATTCCCACAGGCCTTCTGTGGGGAAACCGTTGCTAGGGCCGTTGCTAAGGAGGCACTGGGCTGCTTTCCCAGTAAAATGTAGTGCATATCATAAGTAAAACGTGAAGAAAACTTTTATTGGTGGAAAATTGTTCATTTTCAGGGCCTCAGAAATTTATATCATGTTTCCATGGTAACCGTTGCTAAGGAAAATACATCTCCCTAGCAACGCAGAGGATAATACTTTTATACGGTTTTATAATGGTAATAGAGGGATACCTGTGGGGGAATGCTTGTTTCCTGACGATGTTGAGTGAAGTATCTGAGTGTAGATATGAGCTCGAGGGCAGCTCATTTTGTTTGCAATTTTTTCGCATTATTTGGGTGTTTTTAGCTAAAAATGTAGATTTCTGACACCTGTGCCATGATAAATGAAGCACTTTTGCTGAAATTCGGTACAAACATGTAAGTTAACAACTGCCACGAATCCCTGCCTATTAAATGCTGATGACTTCATTTTTCTGAATAAAAAAATATTTTGTGTTTTTTCTATCCAAAAATGTACATTTTGGTTTATATGATAATGTCTAACTCTAAAGAATCAATGCTGAAATTTATTATGAGCACTTTTATACGGTTTCATAACTGGCAATAGAGGGATACCTGTGGGCAAAACGTTTAAAGATGGAGTGTCCGATTGAATATTGATATCTTCTTGGACCTTTTTATGTCTTAAGCAACCGCAAACAACGTCTAAATGACGTAAAATGACATCATAGACAAGGGAAAATGGCGGGAAATATAGTAAGAAAGAAAAGCTTATGTTAACATTTACCCGATGCTGTAGTTGTGTAGTTAGGGTTTTAGGCCTTGCCTTGGTGAGGCTACTACTTCAGTAGCAGGCGGGACCGTCTTTTCACGGCCTGACTTCATGTCTTTGCCTATAGACACTTAGAATCGACCGCCTTGAGGAAAACTATATTATAAAGGCTTCCTAAGTACGTGTAGTTGCTGTAGTTGTGTAGTTGGCATTATACGCCTTGGTTTGGCGAGGCTAGCGGGTGATATCGTCTTTTTAGACGGTCTGAGTCCACCGCTTGAGGAAAGGTATATTATAAGGAAGACAGTCTAACTACGCGTAGTTGCTGTAGTTATGTAG
>NW_017803824.1:1884178-1886939 GCF_001625305.1 Branchiostoma belcheri | reverse complement strand
AGGCTGTGACGTCATGACTGGCTGGCTGACTGGGGAAGCCGCTGCGGCTTGAATCGCGGCGGGATTTGAGCGGATCAAAACAAAGGGAATAGTGGATTGTTCATTGCGTGTTGTCTCCTTGTGAGAACTCTAGATTATTTTCATTCTGCAAAATTGCAGATTGTGTAGGTTTTTTTTTATTCTGCAATCTTGACGGGTATTTAGAACACCGAATGCATTAAGTGTGCGGGAGGGCGTGATGTCGATCACCGGCTCGTGAAAGACATTCTTTAAAAGTAATCATTGACGGAATTTTTTTTCGCGTTGACGGTATTTTTTTTCGCGAATTGGGTTGACCTAGGGGTTGTACGGTAAAAATTTCGAGCTGGCTAAAGCCCTGGACAGACCACACCAGGATTTGGCAAAATGACAAGTACCATACGCGAGGGAGCTATTTATCTCAAGACCAGATGTTCAAGAATTGCGACAGTCGGTCAAGTTCTACGGTCTAAGATTACTTGAATACTTTCCAAACCCTCTCATTTTATTTATTTTTTATTGCAACCCAAATACGTAATTGGCACGTACATGCACTCTCAAAGAAACTTTAACGTAAAACAAAAGTCGGGTCTTAAGTTGTAACGTAAATTGACATGTTTTTGTGGTCCAACATCAGCCATATGTGTTGGGAAGGATTTCATACCCCTCCACGGACAATTGTGGACCAGCCCCTACCTGAATCCCGTGGACATGGTTGAGGGACATGCTTATCCCGTAGCATTACGTTATGGTTGTGTGAGTGCACACAGGATCGTCTACAGACGGCATACAAACAACACACGACGCGGCCACGTTCGTCGTACGATTTCCTTTGGATGTAAGATTTTTACAGAACCGACCGCCAAAGAGGATAGATCCTACGATTCCTAGTATCATCCTACGGCAACTTTTTCCGTCGTAAGACAGCAAAATTTTGCACGCGCACATCCACGACCAATTGCAAAGCTATCCTCGATCACTAGCCTCATATGTACCACGAATGTGGGACCTTCATCCAAATTGTACGGAAGATTCCGCGGTTCAAACAGTTGAAGATCTCACCACCTAAAAAAATGCGTCTAGCATATTTGTTATGAGGTGATTGTTTCACCTGTATTTATTGCAATGTTACGGTCCGGCGCATTTCTTCGAACACGTGCTCATGAAAGCCACTAATATCTCCACACCCCGACTGAATCGACCTTTTTCTTTCTTTCCCCGGTAAGTGAAAGCAAACAAAAGTTGTCTTCCTGCCCTTACACGTGAAAACAAGTGTGGCAGACAAAGCCGCTTTCCGACAGGGGGAGTCGCATTGTTCACGAGTCAGCTGACCGCATTTCAAAAATTAATCATACCTTGTTGTCGGACAGAAGAGCAAAAACCGGTCGAGCAGCTTCGGGCTTCAGACACAGAACAGGTAGTCTGGTCACGGTAGTCTAGTCCTTTGTTGTTTGTACTTAAAACTGGACAGTGTTGAACAACACTGACTACATCAGACTGGACGTCAGCACAGTGCATCCAATATTTGCAGAGACACAGTAAGTTACGACGAGCTTCCTGCCATTCCCATGCATGATAGACCACCGTATGTGTTACCAAGAACATAATATAGCATGTACCATTGTAACATAACCCGTGTTCAAGTGATATTCAGCCCTATGTTGAAGTTTGTAGAATTTGCTTTTAGTTCAACGATGTAACACTTTGAGCTATATATACTGGGTCTTCCTGTGAAAATGGTTTTAGTCGAGTAGTACCCTAGCTAAGGACCCCTCCCCACCAAACTATGTTTGTAAACAATAACCATACAATGCTCATGATAATTCATTGTAGTAGTACGGGCGTGTTTTAAGCGTTGGCTTTAGACAAAGTGTGGCACAGAAGTCTGATGGCGTTACACTGAAAACCACAGAATATTTCTTCCGTTCTGGGACATGCGATGTAACTGAACCGTCCCATTTGTTGATTACAGTGTTAGATGAGGTCATCGATCACGTTTTACAGGTGTTACTCTGGTCACGAGTTCTGTTCCCTGTCACTCGTTCCCAGGAGTACATATATTTTCTCACGTTGCTCACGTTTTGTGTCTTCAATACCCCCCCCCCCGTGTCAGTGTGTGATTATGAGCTGTGTAGGCCAAAAGCAAAGCTATGGTGGCTATATTTGTGGGAACATTCATTTTGTATGGTGGAGTGGTGTGACCATAGATAGACATATTAGTCCATGGGCCAGACAAGATTTTGTTACCAAATCAAGGGACAAAACGCGAATGCCTTCATGTGATAGTCCTCCCCACAAGCTTTTTGAAAATGTATGATAACCATGTTGAGTGCCCAGCTTTGACCTTGTTATCTGACCTTGAACTTTGACCCCATGGGGACCATTTCCTTTCCTACTTATAATGCAAAGGGGAGTGGAAAATAATCAAATATGGATATTTTCCAACGTTACTTGGTGGCCAGATAAAACAGGAACAAAGGATTACAAAATGTCAATTTTGTTCCGATATGTCATTTCTAAGAGAAGTTATGAGGTTTTGAAATTCGATTTTTCGGTAAAAATTGGTAAAAAAATGGAATGTTTACTTTTCAAAACTTGTCAAATATACAGATTGCATTTTCGAGCCTGGTTCATGAATTTATCTAATTTGTTACACTGTTCCCTACATTTTAAGCTTTAAATCGTAAAAATCCATCAATCCAATCTGGAGATATGAGTATCTAAAAAGTTCTATTCCCACAGG
>NW_017803824.1:1881924-1883049 GCF_001625305.1 Branchiostoma belcheri | reverse complement strand
AAGCGATTTAATCAGACATAATGTCCTCGGTTGGAAAATCAATTGATCTGGTCAGACTACTCTCCAAGCAGAGGTTTGGGGTTAAAGTAATTTGGCGTGTTTTTAAACTTTCGTTGTCGGGGTTTCTTTTTTGCCCCGGGATTTTTTTTGTGGGGGGGAGGGGGGATTCAGTGCAAACTAGAAACTCCGATAAAAAAGTTGAAAACACACCAAAAATAACCCCAAACCTCTACTTGGAGACTATAGTCAGACTGCTCCCGAACACCAGCCGACTAAACAACATGCGTGTCATGCCCCAATGCGGGATTGGGGCATGTTGGATTAATAGCCGGCAGATAACACAAGTCAGCGTGTGACATAGTACATTATAACCTGGAAGGCGCCTGTTCAATACGGTATATGTATACCTTTAGCCTGATGTGTGGAGGGAACGGCAAGGTTTTCTAAATGTGTGCTTGCACAGACATTCAGCGACGTAGGCCCGTAAATAGACACTGCCCTGTCAACGGACTTTGGTGGTAGACTCTATCGGCACATAAGCGAGGTCCGACCGTAGAAAAAGCAATCCCACCCGCTAGCCGCTCCGAAGCAAGACGAAATATGACAACTACACAACTACAGCAACTACGGGTAGTTAGAGAGAGTGCCTTTCTTGTAAATATCGTTTATCAAGGCGGTGGACCCCTGAAAAGAGACGGTCCGACCCGCTAGTAACGAAGACAGCCCCACCATCTTACCGTGCTTGTACCTAATTAAGCGCGCCTGGAACAGGCCAAATTCCAGCAACAGTTGCGGTAAGCACCACGAGTGTTACTACCGCCGGCCAGATAACCAGGACATCTGCTTAGAGTACCTCTGCTACCAGACAACTGCCTAAACCTACGGCCTATTCCACAGGATTGTAAAAGTAGGGATGTTTCTAAAAATATGCATTTACTTCAATATCAAAACAGCTACGGTAAAAATAAAAAGACGTGCATCATCCCGGACATAATGCCACACCACATGCGAAATTACACAGAAATGCGACGTACGGAAGAATGCGTTTTTGGCTGCGAACATCTTCCAAAAAACTTGGCATCTCTTAAGCATGGGCAAAAACATCTGGAACCACTTATCAAAACC
>NW_017803824.1:1872488-1881904 GCF_001625305.1 Branchiostoma belcheri | reverse complement strand
GCGTGCCGATTACACAAAAGAGAACCCCTAGTTGTTTTGACTGCGAACATAGAAAATCAGCCGATCACAACACTCCGTCCGGAGTCCTGACCTCCTTCACGGAGTAATAAGTCTTACAAGTATTCATTTATTGTTTACCATTAACCTTTGCCAGGTTTTGATGATGATTTAAACTGATTAGCGTCAAAGTATGGCTTGTTTTGTGGCTAAGTCTTGAAGTAAGTTACATTTGCAACGTTTCTTTATATTGTTGTATATAAAAGTGTGGCTTACTTTGTGAAATGCTCATAATAAATTTCACCATTGTTTCTTTAAACATTATCATATGAACCAAAATGTGCATTTTTGGATAGAAAAAAACACAAAATACCATTTATTATTCAGAAAAACGAAGTCATCAGCATTTAATAGGCAGAGATTCGTGGCAGTTGTTAACTTACATGTTTGTACCGAATTTCAGCAAAAGTGCTTCATTTATCATGGCACAGGTGTCAGAAATCTACATTTTTAGCTAAAAACACCCAAATAATGCGAAAAAATTGCAAACAAAATGAACTGCCCTCATATCTACACTCAGATACTTCACTCAACATCGTCAGGAAACAAGCATTCCCCCACAGGTATCCCTCTATTACCATTATAAAACCGTATAAAAGTATTATCCTCTGCGTTGCTAGGGAGATGTATTTTCCTTAGCAACGGTTACCATGGAAACACGATATAAATTTCTGAGGCCCTGAAAATGAACAATTTTCCACCAATAAAAGTTTTCTTCACGTTTTACTTATGATATGCACTACATTTTACTGGGAAAGCAGCCCAGTGCCTCCTTAGCAACGGCCCTAGCAACGGTTTCCCCACAGAAGGCCTGTGGGAATAGAACTTTTAGATACTCATATCTCCAGATTGGATTGATGGATTTTTACGATTTGAAGCTTAAAATGTAGGGAACAGTGTAACAAATCAGATAAATTCATGAACTAGGCTTGAAAATGCAATCTGTATATTTGACAGGTTTTGAAAAGTAAACATTCCATTTTTTTACCAATTTTTACCGAAAAATCGAATTTCAAAACCTCATAACTTCTCTTAGAAATGACATATTGGAAAAAAATTAGACATTTTTGTAATCCTTGGTTTCTGACTTATTAGTCCACTAAGTTTAAATCTCAAAAACATCCATATTTGATTATTTTCCACTCCCCTTTGCATTAAAGTAGAAAAAGATATGGTTCGTGTAGGGTCAAAGTTCAAGGTCAGATAACAAGGTCAAAGCTGCCACTCTGCAAAGGTTATCATGCATAATGATTAACTAGAGGACCCAACCTTTCTAAAAAACTAAGTCATCCTTTGTCCCTCTGTTTGGTAACAAATTGTCATTTTTGGGGACCTGGCCCATGGACTATAAGTACAGTCAGTCTACATCGTAAAAAACATTGTCATACGTTTAAATGTATTGTGCTCACTACATGTCCCGTATGAGTGACATTGTGTCCGGTGTTTCACAGCACCACGGCATTGCCTTATAACATGCCGGCTCTTTGGGGGGACACAAGTGCGCTCATATAGGGTAATGGCACTGACAAATGGACGTTTAGAAAGCTAGGGTTTTCTGTGCATTTTGTTATAAACAATTAATGTTAACATGCTCCCCTTTAGACCATGCAATCAGAAGTCGAGAAGCAGACTTCACAAATGCCTGTGAATCTTAAGATGTTAGTTTCACAGTTACTGCAAAACAGATAAATTAGAATGTATCTTACATGTGTCTAGAATGTGTCTTATGTATGTTAAAGACGACAGTGGCACTTTAACGTTTAGACTTCACATTTTGACATGATTGATAGGTCTAGATCAAAGGTTAACATTTCCAGCCAATGCGCTTTTAGCTTGTTCACGAAGGGGCACGAGGTCGTCTTCTTAAATGAGTTATAAACAAACAAACAGGTTTCAGGTATCAGTGTGTAGAAAGCTCTCACCTTGTACCTTTTCCGTAGATTAAACCTGTGGCGAGTTATATGATTTGTTTTTCAATGGCAATTTAGAGAATAATCTTTGGCTAGACGTCAGCACTTTCCGTCCTACATGTATATCTTGGGTTACATTTGGCCCTTGACCCGACACTCTCTTCTTACTGTGTCACCGGACCAAAACAACAACAAACTTCTGTCGGCAGTTGCTCGGTAGTGGAAACTTCCACAGCCATGTGACCAGAGATAATGTTTCCGAGTCTGTCAGTGTATTTCCGCCTATTCTAACGTGACTGGATCAGTTTTAACTTTTCTTCGTAACACGTAAACGCGTCAATACGTTTAGCCTCGAATCGATCACGCTATATGCACGGGGGTTCCCCTCCTGACCATGCGGACTTCACGTGTTCCATCTGAAAGTTCTGGAACTTTAAAACGAACACCTACGTTACCATCATATGGGCCCACACGCTAATTGTAGGCAAACATGTCTAAATCAAATCATTCTTTTGAATAACTACTGATGATACACCATTCAGTTCGTCATTCGTATCTCCATCTTGATACGTACTGAATTTAAAGGTTTGTATTGTGAATGGGCTGCAAATATCACATCTATCACGTCAGAAATGTCTAAATAAAGTAAAAACAAAGCAATGTACAGGCACTTAGTACAATAGTTGTCAAGAAAGGCTAATAAGGATACAGTATAAAAATGACCACAAAAGACGCTTGGTTCAATGTTTGAAGACTATATCTTCATGTTAATAATACAATGAATGTACAAAATGTACAAAACGTCGAATTCACATCACTACTCCTGCCCATATTTACACCAGAACTGTACACTGTACATTTGGATCTCCTGCATTGTGCAAAGATAAGTAAAAGCAACGCCTCAGAGGCTCACACAATCGCAAATTACATTGACCCACAAAACAGGCTAAAAGAAGTCAACATCATCCTCTAAACTCGCAGTATAAAAGTCGCAGTATCATAGAAAATTACTTGCTTTGTCATCTGATGGCTTTGCAAGTCACAGTAACACTGATGTTTATATAAAGTCATGCTTGATCGTATAGCACACATAATACTGTAATTGTTACCCTACCAATCCTCGTTCCAGATCCCAGTTCCAGATGTTCCTACATGGCAACATAATGGCCTATGGCTTTTGTACAAAAGTTTACCTACATTACTCTAGTTACCTCGCTAATACTTTCCCTTCATCAACTAAACCTCACTTGATTCACTAAAGTCAGGTGTGTTTCTGATCTCTTCACACAGATAGTCTACAAGTCCCGCAAACTTAGTCTTAACTAGAGCCTCTAGAACGTGCCCGACAGTTAACATGTTCTCGACATTTCGAGTTTCTAAGACCTTAAACAGAGCAAGAGTCGGACTGTCTACCCTAGGATTGTTCATAGAGTCCATTTCTAGCTTCTCCAAGTGGCCTAGAGTCTCGAAGAATGTCCTCCAGTTGGGTAAGGAGGCTGCAGGGGGTATTCGGTCCAGCTGGGCGGATAGGTGCTGCTGTCGGTCATAGTTGAACCATTCGTCTCTCAATGGTATCTCTGTAACATACATGAAAAGGAAACACACAGTTTAGTATCATTTTCTTGCAGTTGTACGGGCAAGTCGTAGCAGTTAGCAATAATGTTATGAAAGATGAATCCGAACTAATAGAAACTTCGTAAGATATGTAGGATAATTGCATATATTTAAATATATATCTATACCAATCACTAAAGTATTAGTAGATTAACACTGTGTCAGGAGAATAAGAAACTCTGTATACGTACCGTGTGCACGTTGGAGGTATTTTGCAAGTTTCGTCTTGTAAAGATTGGCTGTCTGATTGCTACCACGTGTCTTCTTGGTGCTTTTATGGACTTGGGCTGTCTGACCTGATGAAACAAAAAAATTAATGTATCAACATTCTGATCATTTATTTGTCTACATCTATATCTGATGTTGTCTAAGACTCACAAGACTATATACTATCATTTGTTGAAAGTTCATCTGTGTTGGTAGTAATCATAGGAAAATGTCCAACGTTATTCCAACACATGTACAAGGGTTACACGTGTCTGTAACCGTAACTCTTACGATATCATGTTTTGAAGTGATTGGTCATTAATTATCCTTATGAAGGCGACAGTAGTCGTTGAAAATTTTATCTCTGGGTAACCCTTGTGTTGGAATAATTCAGTTCAACATTTTACTAAGACTATATACTAGTACACCATAGGACCAAAAATGTGAAAGTTGATAATATAAACAAACCTGCTAAAACAACAACAGGTGACGATGGGGGACCCTCCGAGCTCTCGGAAACCGTCCGGGTGATTTCGGGGAAGACAAAGACCTCCCCTTCCCTCCCTTCCTCGTCTTCCGTGACGTTGAAGGGAGAGGACGTGCCTTGCGGTTCTTCCGGCGTCTCTGACTTGTCCACCAACTTCTGGTTCGCATTGCTGCTGTCGGGTACTGGCCACGGGAAATCTGGTGTTGCACGAACTGTGGATAATAACAATTATTGTAAACTTAACATCCAACTTGCTAACTCGATGTGCTAGAAGACAGGAAAGCATTTCACAGGGCCGCAGCCAAAATTTGCTTATGCGATACCAGTAATTAAATAAAGGAATGAGATGACTACAAGTGATATACAGTACATGACGACATGATAATGTTTGATTATTCACACTGACAGTACTTATATGTTGAAAGTACATTATCATAGTTTATTCGTAACCTACCGCTTGCAGAAGCTGGCTGTGCAACCAAGTATTCCTGGTGATACCCAACATTATCTTCACGGCGGCTCTCACCGCTGCTGGGCCCAGAGGTTTCACGGGTCATCTCATGTGCACCGTTCTTACTTATACACGTGCCTGCAGTAGACAGAGCAAATCATGGTATCAATAACATTTTATGGTACTTAGGATTGTGGTAAACATATGTCTACTTCGCTATCCAGTTATATGTATCCAGTTGCTTGAGTAACTGTTTTGGCGTATCTTACTACCTGGATGTCTAACCTTCACCGACGTATATGTATACTTCGTACAATTTATACCTGTCAACAACCACAACTTTTGGTAACGTTACAAATTTGCTTAGAAGAAGTCTGTTTTTTCTCTAGCCCTACCTGAGCCAGTCTCTGGGTCAAGGCTGTTTGACAGTTGTGGGTTGTTTCGCCTTTTCAGCTTATCCTTGATCTTTTGTCCCAGACCGTATCTAGCGGACAGAACGACTGTGACGAGTAGCAGGAGCATGACAGCCCCAAACGCCAGGCTCCCCGCTACCATGGCGTAAGTTGCAGTCGAGTCCAGATGATGGGTTTGCTTCCGTGACACCTCCTCTGCTGTTTCAGGAGCTACGGAGGAGTAGAGCTTGTTAGTAAACGTTGGTAAACTTTGTCAATATCACTACCTCGGTAACTATGTACATACTAGGAAACTTACCAATGTTAGTAACCCTATTATTGTATAATGTAATTCTGATAATTTGTGTATAAGTGTATAATCCAACGTATGTATATATATATATTATTGTAAATTTGACCGTGTATCTTATTAATTGTTTTTGTATGTATACCTGACGATTTTATTTTGACCCTTAGCAATAGTCTACGACTAGTTGGGCAACCCTGGCTGTTGTAAGCTGAACTAATAAATAACTTGTTAGTACGTATAATAATCAAGGAATGAAACAAACACATACCATACTGAAGGCACTGAACTCAAGCCAAAGATGCATATTAATCAAATAAAGTGCACAGCTAGAAATTTGAATAAACCGCCTGATTTGCTCAAGATGTCGCTTGATGAAATTGACTCTTACCTGGGGTTTCTTTCTTGACCTCGACCTTCACCGGGCAGTCGGAGTTGTTTGCCCTGTCCTCGTCACAGTGAAGGCAGTGTACTTTATTATTCGTAGTAGCTACCGCAAAGTACCTGGAAATATGAGCAAGAAACGTCAGCCTAGCTGTCAGTCACACGATCACATGACAAAGATACAAGAGATGATATTTTTAGTTGTTATGAATAGAAATTATCGTAAAAGTGGTTTAAATATCAGTACACTGAAAACTGTGCAAATATGAGTTTGAAAACCATACGAAAGCTAAGGATTCATTATTCAAAAACATACACTATGTTAACGTAACTGGCTTCAAGTGAATAACCAACTTACCCTTCTAAACATCCACCGCAAACTGTTTGTGAAAACCTGTTGCAAGGTCTGACGGTTTTCTTTCCCTGGACGTCACACAACACACAGGTCTGCTCCACACCGTTCACACAGGTGTATCCCTCCGCTAGAGGGCTACAGTCTTCGCACACCATATCCTGCCCGGACCCGCACGGTCTCACTAGTCTCTGTCCGGCCTCACAGCGCTGCATGGGTACAACAACATACAAATATTGCTTCACGTACAAACATTTTTGTCAGATTCCAATCTAGTTTTTTTTAATGTTTACCGAAGGAAAGCATGTCGTTTTTGCTCTGTTTCCTCTTCTTCCGTTCCAAACACAAAAGGTCAATGACCAGAACCAGACGTCTGTCACCATGGTAACTGGTGTTGGGTTACATCATGTTGCAATTTTATAGCAGGAGGACTCCTGTCACCATATATATGAATGTGTTTTAGTAAGAATTAACAGAGTAGACCATATGTGAAGGTAAACATTATGCATTTGCTTTGCAAATGTTACCTCAACCTGCGATACTTACCCGGTTAGGACAAATTTTACATCGTCCTCCGTCAAGATACTCCCATTCCTTGCATGTATTTGCAGCCTTGACCGTAGCAGGCATAAAAGCTACAACCTGTAAGGAAAAGATGGAAAATTCTGTAAGTTGAAGCTTCAAAATCATGAACAGCCAAAGATAACAGAAGTATGTTGTTACAAGTTCCCTGAAGAACCACCTTCTTTAACAACGCTAAGGAGAAACGATAGAAATCCGATGCAAATCGGGCTAAGCAGTATGAAAGATGATGATGAAAACCCGGTAATTTGAAGCTTCAAAATTTAACTGCTAATATGCAAAGACAACTGAAGTTTATTTTTAGATTCCGCAGAAACCTCATCATTATGAGTTAAAAGGAGAAACACACGTACCAGTAAACATGTGAAGAATATAAGATGTTCTAGTTTCCACCCTGTGAGGTATATTCTCGACTGTCGTTGTCGTCCGTTCGCAGTGGTTGTCAGAGAATGACGAAAGGCGGGACAGCTCACAGACGACATCTTTGTGTATCTGAGAGAACAGGCGAATGTTTCACGTTATGGTTACGGTTCAAAGTTGGATTTTCATCATAACATCCACTAGGCCTTCCTACGGGGGGTACGGATCCTAGAATTCGGTGAAAAGGGGGAAATAGTTGGCCAGGAGAGTCAGTCCGCGAGAGGGTTAATTTTCCCTAGCCTCTACCAGGCTTGAGGAGGCGGCTGGAAAGAGTAGAAATCGGCCAAAATAGAGAGACAAGCATGCCAAGGGAGTTTGGCCGTTGAGAGAACAGTTCGCCGCCCCACAAACTGTTCTCTCAACGGCCAAACTCCTTTGGCATGCTTGTCTCTCTATTTTGGCCGATTTCTACTCTTTCCAGTCGCCTCCTCAAGCCTGGTAGAGGCTAAATTTTCCCCTCTGAAGCGGGCAACTGAACTCTACGCTGGCTAAACTCCCCTAGTCAATTATTCTCCCTACTGGCTAAATTTTACTTTATCTGTACCCGCGTTGTTGGAGACTAGGATTTTCAAATTTCCCGCCAAGTCTACGAGTTACCTGAAGTACACCGGAAGAGCCCAATTAATGGCACCACGAGTCAACAAAATTGACACGCCCCATTACACCCCGTGACGTAGACACCTGCCGTATCACGCGATATCACATGTCGGCACCTAAACCAAAGTTTACTTTCTGGCGAGGATAACCGCTTATCTTCATTCCAACAACATGCCAAGAGGAAAGAAAAACAAATCAGAACTTCGATTAGAAATTGTACACCGGAACACAAGTAATTCTGGTGTGTCAGTGTGAGCATGACTACACTTTGTAGGGCCTAGGGAACAGTTTCGTAGGTCGTTTGTATTTTTGGTCACACGTACGTTACAGAGGTAGGTATTCCTCGTCGGTTTTATTGTAGTATTACTTCGGGATTACTTTGTGTTACTAGTCTAGATATTTGATAAACTTAGGGAATCGTGATTTCTCTCAAATAAGAGGATCCAACAGAAAAGATGTAAGAACATCTTGTACCCCAAAATTAAGGACATGGAGCTTTAGACCTTTTATAGTCTAATTCATCTGAAGTTACACGATTATGGCCGGGCCAATCCACTCAAGGTCACCCAAACGGTGTACATTAAAAGTTTCAGAGTAGCGTCAGTAAATGAAATAAATCTCATCCTCCAGCTTTTCACTATGCTAAATAGTATAATTTCAGTTAAACATTGTTGGCAAGATGTGAGTAATAGAACATAAAATGAACAATGCTACCAGAAATACGTCAATTGACTACAGAGTTTCGGAATTTTCAACAATGTATAAGACAACAGAATACACCTACCTACTACACCATCACCCACGGAGAGGAACTGACCAGATTTGGGCTTCGCCGGCTGCCCAACCCCCTTCGCCCTGTCCCGACTTCCGGCCGACGTCACTACGAAAACAAAGATAAGGAACCTAACCCGCCTCCTACGCAAAGGTGTGGAACAATGCCGATCTCTCCTAGGTGATTACGGCTCGTGTTAGCACACGGGTGTACGTGTGTGCTGGTATTTGGTCTCTGATCGGCCATTTGACGTCAAAGCGTTTTTACCGATAACGTATTACCCCTGACTTCTTCGAATTTTGGCCCAACTTTTGCCCCAACTCCAAGCACTTTCTCCTACTTCCGGGTTCTTAATCATAGCCCACAGCGTCATAGCCGAGACGTAAAAGGATAGGCTCGTGTGTTGCATCTGGACCTTGTTATGTACAAAGATTTAGAAATACCGACCATGCTTAAGGCCATGTGTACTTTTAAAACGCGTACTTTACAAGTAAACTTTACATGTGTTCAGGCTGGTTCCATTGGCGCTGAAATATATTGAACTTTCCGGCAGTCATTACAGGTTTGCGATAGCAAAACCTGTTCTATTTTACCTGGATTTTATGGGCGCCGCCATTTTGTTTCCCGTCATGCAATGGGGCAGGTCAAAGTTGAGTGAGGTGCATTGTGGGACCTGTCACAGGCCTACAGTGTAAGGACGACACCTAGCGGTATGTTTGGAAAGAGCAGTAATTGAAAGCCTACCTGGTTGTGTGTTCATTTTGGCAGAAGTGTATAGAGGCGATGGCTTTGACGTAATAAAGGCGAGTCTGATTGTGTTTAGCACTTGACGTAATTTTCTTAGCATGACGGGAAGGAAACTTGGCGGACCTAATGCGGCGGAA
>NW_017803824.1:1856980-1867979 GCF_001625305.1 Branchiostoma belcheri | reverse complement strand
TCACGTCTTTGCTGTAGTGTCATGAGGCATAGCGTGTTGCAAGCGTCAGTATAGGTTGTGTAGTCAGGCCCAAGGATGATTCGAAAAGCCCTTCGCTGTATTCTTTCCAGTTGACGTCTTTGGGACTGTGTAATGGCTGGTTGCCAAACTGGGACAGCGTACTCACAAGTGGGTCGGACAAAACTTGTATATATGGTGACAAGATCTTCTCTAGTAACTCCGAAAGATTTGAGTCTTCTCAAGAAGACAAGCCTCTGGCTTCCTTTCTTGGCCATGTGGTCCACCTGGGTGTTTCATTTTAGGTCAGCTTGTATATGGAGCCCCAGGAGTTTAGCTACTTGAACTTGTACTAGGGGGTAGTTGTCAATTTTTAGTGAGGGTAGTGGTGGCACAGTTTTTGAGAAGTGCAGAAACATCACCTTGCATTTGCGAGGGTAGGTAGGTCGGTAGTTCGGTAGTTCGGTAGGTAGTTCGGTAGGTAGGTGGGCAAGGCGTGGGGAGGGCGCTGTTGAGGTAGCAGAACACAGTTTTTCGCCTATGGGGATTTCTATAGTTAAGGACCGGGAAGTGACTGACATCGACTGGGATAAAAATACAGTAGGGTACCATAGAAAAGCACGAGAAACAAATATGTTCAAATATAGGGTACGATGTACAAAATAACAAAAAAGTACAAAAAGTTATCGTTTTTTTGACATTATGCCGACCTCTTTTAAATGGCCTCCTGCGGAGCGCACCGGAACTGCAGCCGACTCACCATGGCAGGCAGCGAAAAGGTCACGCGCATTTATACGCCGATCGAGCAGCCTTCCTAATCTCAATTATGCGATATCAAAGCCGACATATTATGGTACCATACGGTAACTTGTATGTCCCGGTGTCATCCACGTTAGGCTGTGTACAAGCGGTGCAAGCTGTTTGTCGCACTCATTTCTTATCCCTACGTCATCGTGTGTTCTGCTACCTTGACGCCTGCATGACCCTCAAAAGGTTAAAGGTCATGGGGCATGGAGAAGTCATAAAGAAGTGAAATTTTGTTTTGGGTGTAACTATTGTTCTTTTGTTAGTATATTGATGACGAAATTGTTTACAAGGTAAGTGGGGATTAGAAAAGGATGAGAAGGAACCCTGTAAAAGGTAAAGCACACACAAAAAACATATTGTAAGTTACACTACAATGACTATGTACAACGCAAACTTGTCTATATTAGCAACCGCTAATATTACTATCTAGTTGTTTTTACCGTTTCATAAACAATATCATATTTCTGCCTTTCTCCAGCTCACAGTGAAGTTTACAAACGTACGTCACTGTTGCTGTGATACCTGAACAAACTATTACAATCAACGTCTTTATTGATTTGTTTGTTCTATTTTCTTGTGTCAGGGTAGACCTGAGGTCAGTGACTTCTACTGAGGTGGTTACGTCACAAGGAAGTACAAAAGTCACTGTTGTACGGGTGTGTTGGTATTTAGCTGTACGTACGTTTAAAATGCGTAACTTACTTTTAAAGTAAACTTTATCTGTGCTCAGGCTGGTTTCATTGGCGCTACATTTGAACTTTCGGACCGCCATTGTTTTCGCCCTGTCATAAACGATATCATATTTCTGCCTTTCTCTAGCTCACAGTGAAGTTTACAAACGTACGTCATCGTTGCTGCGATACCTGAACAAACTAACATCTGACGTCTTTATTGATTTGTTTGTTCTATTTTATTGTGTCAGGGTAGACCAGGTCAGTGACTTTTACTGGGGTGCTTACGTCACAAGGAAGTACAAAAGTCACTGTTGTACGGGTGTGTTGGTATTTAGCTTTAAGGCCGTACGTACTTTTAAAATGCTTAAATTACTTTTAAAGTAAACTTTATATGTGTTCAGGCTGGTTTCATTGGCGCTGCAATTAAACTTTGCGGCCGCCATTGACATTGTTTTTGCCGTTTCATAAACAATATCATATTTCTTCCTTTCTCTAGCTCACAGTGAAGTTTACAAACGTACGTCACCGTTGCTATGATACCTGAACAAACTAACATTTGGCGTTTTTATTGATTTGTTTGTTCTGTTTTTTCTTTATTCAGGGCAGACCAGGTCAGTGACTTCACACGGCCTTACAGTGGCCCTGAACATAGGCATGAGTCATGAAGTCAAGAAACTTGACCGACGTGGTGACGTCACAAGGAAGTAAAACAAAACACGTGTGCATGTGTACATTTTACCTAGTAGATTTCAACAGCTGTATGCTATACATGTGTAACGTTAAATACATAATATACAATACCTTTCTATGCTAAAGCTCATAAACCCTGAAGTAGGACATTGGGAGCTTCTTTGGGTATGGTACTAGCTAAGTGACAGGTAAGCTAAGCACATTTAACAAGCCCTTCCATTGTCAAAAGATAAATACGTTGGGCAAGTACACTATGTTTACTTGAGTGGAAAAGTACTGAAAGTCCTGCAGGAAGTAGTTGGACTGACACTGTTTAACTTCTCGGAACTTACCTGACAGTAAATTCAATTTACCGTAAACGTTTGGTATTGTAAGACCCCCAAATACCCCCAAGGTGATTGATAGAAATACTTGGAAAATGGCATGTATCAGGATATAATATACGAGTACAATACCCTTGTATGCTAAAGTTGATAAACCCTAAGTAGGGCATTGGGAGCTTGTTTGAGCATGGTACTAGCTGACAGGTGTTAGATGTTAAGCTTCCTTTGTCAAAAGATAAATACGTGGGGCCAAGTGCACTATGTTCACTTGGGTGGAAAAGTACTGAAGTACTTCAGGAAGTAATTCGACTCGCACTATGAAAAAACACATTGTAGAGCCTATGACCAGTGGTAGAGCCTGCGTAGTAGGCTCAAGAAACTGTAAAGATCTCTGTTTAATCAAGGCGCTTTCATGAGCTTGGTTTAATGTTCTTGGTATTGTAATTAAGACCCCCAAAATACCCCAAGGGGTAACGGCAGAGTGCTCGACTCGGAAACAAGAGGTCCCGGGTTCGAGTCCTTTCCCGCGTCGCTCAGGTGAAAATGAGCATTGTATTGTCCCCAGTGTTGGTGGCGGCATTAATATAAGATGACAAAACTTGGGTGTGTCCCCACCACATCTTGTGATTACATGTGCGAATATAAAAAAAAATGCCCCAAGGTGATTGGTAGAAACATTTGGAAAACGTTGCAAACAAACTCTTATAACAACACATCTTTTGTGTGTCATTTTGAGAAGTCCATTGTGTTGTGTTGTCACGTCCCATTTCACCTATTAGGTGCACATGCATTGGCAATTACAGGAACGGTTACAACGCAAATCGCCTGCGTTGCCTGGCAACGCTGCCGGTGCCATGTTCACTGCACCTGCAAACATGGCTGAAGAAACTTTCTTCCCCGTTCCCAAACCTGGGTTTTTTCACTTTGATCTGTTCGTCAAGGACACGAAGGATGTTTCACCGTGGTATGACGAGCTCAAGGCTAGACTGGACCAGGAGACGGGGCCTATGGAGAGTGCAATGACCAACTTATTGGCTGTTTTTGCGTTCTACAAACTACGCGGGGGAGGGGAAGCACGAAAACTCCTGGAGAACCTCACCCGAATGGATGAGAACAATCTCAACGGTATCGCCAACAAGCAGTTCATATACGGCAAACTGATGAGAGCAAAGGACGAGATGGCGTGTAGGGATCGGTTACAGGAACTGCTTTCGGACCAATCCGATGCTGCCAGAGCACGAAATGCTCGCTGTTTTGCTGAACAGGGCTTCGCGATCGCCTTTGACGTAAGGGACGACAGCAAAGACATGGTGTCGAAGATCAGGCGCGCAATAGGTCTATTCGAAGATGCACTGAGGTTAATGTGTACTGCCGACGCCATGACCACGCAGGACGCCATGACCACGTGTCTTGTTTGGAAGTTCTACCTGAGTAAATGTTACTTGCGACTCGACCAAGTTACAGAACACGCACTCCAAACACAAGACAATAACCCGAAAGGCTTGATTGACGCTCAAACGCTTTTGATCGCGGTGACCAAACTGGATCCGTGCTGGAAGCACAGTACATTCTACATCGCACGAGCATGGGCCTTACTTGGATCTTTGGAGAGCAAGTTCAGAAAAGCGTTCCAAAGTTATGAAACCCCTGAGTACATTATGCAAGAAATTCCCCACACAGAGGAAGAAAGCGATGTTGGGCCTCAGTTGGGTTGCTTCATCAAAGCCGTGAAAATTAACCCACATGGCGAGGACGGAGAGATCTACAGGAGGTTTGGACACATGTACCTACATGAGCATCTCTACGAAAAAGCTCGACAGATGTTGGACAAGTCAATAGATATAATGCCTGGAAGTACAAGTAACTTGATGGCATATTACATCAGATCTCTTGTAAACCTATGCGAATACAAGCACTTGTTGAAACAGTGTAGACGAAACGAAGGGGCACTGCCCTCGAAAGAAATACTGCAAAGAGCTAAAGCAGACGCCATCGTTTGCTGTGACGGTGCGACTCCACCGTTTACAATTTGCCACCTTGGAGAGGTCTGCCACAGGCTGGCGACCCATCCTCTCAAACACGAAGTGGAAGACTGGGATGAACTAGGAGACGCGCTTGACCACTTCGCCTTAGCACTGCAGCTAGAAGACGGTTACACCAGCCCCAAGATACAGGCTGCCAGAGGCTGGTGCCTTGGAGATGCTGGAGAGCATGAGAAGGCAGCAGAGTCCTTCAAGCGCGCCGTTGAAAACGATGCTCACAACACGAGCTACTCGTGGAACCTGACTCAGGTGTTGAAACACCTTTTGATACTTCACAATGGATCAGAGGACGGTCACAGAGAACATTACATCGCCGAAGTAGCTTTCTGGATCAAGGAAGGCTACAAGAAATACGCGGACATAACACCAGTACTTCGCCATTGTGTATTCAAGTTTGGCAGTCAGATGTTACAGGTATGTCAGTACCTCATTGGCTGTGACAACTGCCACCTGGCGAGGATGTGTCTTGGATGTTTTGAACGGCATCGCAATGACACATATCGTGCAGACGCAGACTCCATGCTGTCTACACTTCCAGAAGAAGATGCTGAGGCCAGCGCAGCTGGAATGGACGGCAGGTCCCCCACACAGCCCAAGCAGGAAACACGGGTGAAGGTGCCGGTGACAGTGGAGAAATCGCGTCACGGTCAGGAGTTCAAATACGACTTTTTCGTCTCACACAGCAGCAAAGACGCTGGTTGGGTAAACTACGCACTCCTACCTGCACTGGAAGTGGACATGCGATTTAAAGGTGTGTTTGATCAAGTTTGTTTGACCATTGTCATAATTGATTATATAAATCTTTGTAAAAGTGTGTAGGCATATAATGTAATCTTTGATTGCTCCCTCTTGATAGCAATATTCTTGCCAATACACAGTATTGAAGTGAAATAAATTATTTGAAAACATATCTAGTGACATCTTTTATTGGTCAAATCTCTTAGCAGGGGCCAATATACACAGATTTTGCTCTGTAATGGCAAGCAGTGTTCGTCCTTCAGTATGTTAAGCACGGTAACATCATTTTGGTGTGATGTTTTAATTTCCCAGGTTGTGTCGCTGATCGGGACTTCATACCGGGGAAAAGCGTGTACGACAACATCATCTCCAGCATTGAGAACAGCTACAAGACCCTGCTGGTCCTTACACCACACTTCATGACCAGTGAGTGGTGTAAGTACGAGACTGAGCAGGCATTGTACAAGAGTCTGAGGGGCAAGACCGAGCGTGTCATTCCCATCATGCTCGAAGCGTGTGACGTACCGGAATCCTTACGCACCATCACGTACTTTGACGTGTCAAGAGACGTAATCGGCTCTTATGATTGGTTGAAACTGAAGAAGGCTTTAGAGCAGACTCCTTCAAAAGGGGACTAGCTACATCTACATGTCAATATACATGTAAGAGAAAAGAAGACTGTATTATGTAGATAATTTGAAATACAATATTCTAACATGTTGTTAGTTAGTTATCTATAGTGTCGAGGGACTGGACATTATGCTTACTACCAAGATAAAAGATTAAAACAGATAAAGGATTTTTGATGAAGGGCACGAGTCCCAATCTCCAAGCAGAACACCGAGACTCATGATCAGCCAGATCCTATATCTGCTTGATATAAAGGTACAGGTAACTATCTCTCCACACTGTTGATGGTCTCGTGGATGAGTTTCCTGACTTCCTCTGCCCTGGTGAGAGCTCTGTTGATACAGTCTTGTAGTCTACTCTCCGACAGAGGAGTGCCTCCTGAAAAATACACCACATGATGAATATCCATATTTAAACAGTACTAATTGTAGGCCACTCAAGTTCTGGTTAAATGACAGCTCTTATCCATTGAGGAGATGTTTGTTACATCTCAGTTTGAACTAGAAGAACTCTTGTACAACTTGTACAACTGTGTAACAGTCACCTTGAAGACACATAGCTTATGTTACAGAGTTTATGGCAGTACAGTATTTGATATAACTTTAAAAATTAAATTTGTCATTCCCATCCTACAATACCATTTGTCCATCAAAATTAGCAGTTTGACCATTGAGAGAGTGGATGCAGGTTCATCAAATGTGTTTATTTCTACATTTTTTCTACAATAGGTCTGGATACTATGCTACACTTCAACTACCGAAACTTTCCAAACTGTGTGAATGTTCAGACAGTGAGTAGTGCATCATTGGTATGTATGTAATTGCCCTGTGTTTCTTCTTGTATCCATAGAATGTAAAGTCAACGCAATTCAGGAGTACTACGTACTACTGCTATGTTGATTGATTTTAGTTAAAAAAATTAAAATTGGAACTGAAAGCACACTCACCAGGCTTGTGCATGCAGCAGATCTTGTTGTCCTCTGTGGTGACGATGGTGAGAACACCCGTCGCTAAACACTCCTCCTCATTGGTGGGGTCGGTGAACAGGTAGTGGCTGGTCAGGTGACAAGAGGTAGCCAATCACATACATGTAATAGGAAAATGACACTGACACCATTTCATTTTGTCTGTTGTAGTATTGAAATTCAAAATGGTACTAACTAGAGAGGGACCATTTTCAAAAATATGTGTGTTGTTTTTCATAGCCTGGATGATAAAAGAAAATGTCACGAAAGCTCATGTTTGTTGGTACTTGGTAGTAATCATAGTAAAAAGTTGAACTTTATTCCAACACAAAGATTAAACAGATTAGTGCAGCTACAATTTTGAATGTGCAAGTATGCAAATAAAAAGATTTCAAGCCATGAATGAAAAAAAAAACTTACTCATCAAACACCCCGAATGTAGTGGCTACTGGACATTTCCTGATGTTGAGAGGTAACTTTTTCTCCATGTCAGTCACAGGATCACCAGTCTCCTCACTCACTCTTACCTCTGGCAGCAGCACTGGAAATGGGGTGTGAATGTAAAATTATTGAATAGTACAGAACTGCAAACTAGTTCTTCACAATATTCTAGTCTATGCTCTAAATCCTTGTTCAAACACCACCTTTCTTATTAACATAAAATACTGAAGACACTATACACACAACATGATTTGTATCAAAAAAGACTACCCCCCTTAACAAATACATTGTAATACATTTTTTCTTTCCCACTTTGAATGGTATGAGTATAGCCTAAATACACCTACCATTTTTCAGTGCAGCCAGTAGAGAGATGACACAGGTGTCTACAACATTGCCATCGTAATCCAGACACAGCATGTCACAGTACAGCACCCAGCACAGCTGAACATAATGTGGTAAACATTATAAACATCACATAAGCATTTCATTTGACTTGCTACAGTATTCTTAAAGTTTGGATCAACATGAAAAATCATCTATGGGACCACCAAAAATTGGCAAAGTGTAGGGGGGTTATGTAGAAGTGGTCACCAGTACAATTTTTAAGTACATTGTACATATACCACGTATTTTACATATTTACCTTTCCCTCCACTATGCAAAGATCCTCCAATGCTACAACACCAGAGCTGGAAAACAGACAAACATTTCAATATCTCAGTCCAAAATTACACAGTATCGAACAACCATGAAAATATAAGAAACACACAATTGATAACCTGGGAACAAACATGGGAAGAAACAAGGAAATGTTGATAAATAAATGATATATAAATTAGCCGGAATGTTTCTCACTTTTGAATGATGTCAGCCATCAGCTGGCTGACAACCTGAGCCTGCTCACTCGGGGGCCCAGGACGGAACCGTGGGGAACACAGGGGAGGCAGGTCCACATTGGGGACTGGAAATGCCATGAAACAAACATTTAGTCAACATGATCTTTCATACCTATAAAAGAAGTACAAACATAAACCCAAGAAGATACTAGTAACTGACTGTTACTAGAACCTGGCTCAAAATAAAAATTGGTCCTCAAGTGAGAAAGGGCTGTTGTGTAGTAAAAAAAACACCCAAACACAGGCAACATTCGAAAATATTCAATCCATACATGTTGCCTTATAACAAGAGCTCTTCCACCAAAATCGTTAAATACTAGTGCTAAAGTGGATTTAACTTACCTACAAATCCTTTCTTTGGCTCTTCTGCAGTAGGATTGCATAGTTCCTGTAATAACAGAGAAGTAATTTTGTAAATCAAGCTTAATATGGATTAATGTCTATATCAACAAGCTGGTGTATTCACTGACAGATTATGATGATTATGCAATGGATGAATTGAAATACTACATACTTACAGCTTTGATTCCACAAATCACTGTTGTGTTTCCAAGCTTAACCAGGGCAGAGCCTTCAGCTGTTGTTATGGACCCTGCAAAACAATTCACATACCAATATTTTAACTTATTAAACCTTTTGGGCAGATCAAGCTACAAGCCTGGAGGAAGCCGCGCAACGCGACGACCAACATCAGGTGTACAGTATCTTGCGCCGAGCGAAGGCTGGCCCTCAAAGACGCAGCTCCCTCATAAAGGACACGGCAGGTAACATCTTGTCCAGCGAGGAAGACTGCATCACCCGCTGGAGAGAACATTTCAGTCAGCTCTTAAACCATCCTCCTGTCCCTGAGGACCCTGACCTCAAGGATGCTGCTGATGCTGCTGACGGCTCCAACACGGACTCTCCAATCCCTCCTGTCACCCCAGACGAGGTTAGGACCGCACTGAGGAAGCTGAAGAATGGGAAAGCCCCCGGCATTTGTAAGATCACAGCAGAGATGCTGAAGGCCGGAGGAGACCATATCGTCAACTGGCTAACCCAAATCATCAACCATGTGTGGATCCAGGAGAGACTCCCTGAGGACTGGAGACGAGGGATTATTCTACCATTCTGGAAGAGGAAAGGTGATCAGCTGGTCTGTAGTAACCACAGAGGTATTACTCTCCTCTCCATCCCCGGCAAGCTTTTCACCCGCATCCTCTTGGCTAGAGCAATGTCTGTTATCCGGAGCAGCAGACGCCCACAGCAGGCCGGCTTCATGCCCAACAGATCCACGATTGATCACATCTCGGCCCTCCGTCTAGTCATTGAAAAGGCCCGCGAGTACAGGAAGGACAGACATCTGTACATCGCCTTCGTCGACCTGCGTGCTGCCTTTGACACGGTGGACCATGCCTCCCTGTGGAAGATACTGACTACCATCGGTGTCTCTCCAAAGATCATCGCCCTCTTTCAGCTGTTATACAGCGATGCAGAAAGCTGCGTCTGTGTAAACGACAAGAACTCAGAGTGGTTCCAGATCAACAGCGGAGTCCGTCAGGGTTGTGTTGCTGCCCCCGACCTTTTCAACTGTGTTGTTGACTACCTTATGTCTAAGGTCTCCGAGTGTGTCCCAGGAGTCTCTTTTGGCGGTTACAGTCTTGCTGATCTGGAGTACGCCGACGACACGACCTTGCTGGCTGACACTCCCCAAAGACTCAGGGATGCCCTGGCAGTTTTTGATGCAGAAGCCGCCAAGCTTGGCCTTAGTATCAACTGGTCAAAAACTGAGTTGATGCACATAGGGGATGGCCCTGACCCTGCACCGTTCAGCTTTAACAACATCACAGTAAACTTTGTGTCCACCTTCAACTACCTCGGGTCCACAGTCTCCAGGACAGATGATCTGAAACCCGAGATTGACCGGCGGCGTGGACTAGCAGCAGCGGCCATGCAGGCGCTCTGGAGACCGCTCTGGAAGCACAGACACATCTCGCTAGGCACAAAGCTTCGTGTCTACAACGCCGCGGTGGTCTCAATCCTCCTGTACGGAGCTGAGACCTGGCCACTCAGCAACACTCTGGCAGCCAGACTCGACGGCTTCGACAGCAGATGTCTCAGGAGGATTCTGGGAGTACGCTGGTTCGACCACCTGCCTGGCACCGAGCTCAGGCAAAGGACCCAGCAGCCTCCTGCTTCCCGTGTGGCAGCGATGCGCCGAGTCCGCTGGTACGGTCATGTCCTACGACTCCCACCCGACCACCCCACCCAGGCTATCCTGAACTTCAGTCCCCAGTCTGCGGGGTGGAAGAGACCTCGGGGGGGCCCCGCACCCGCTGGACGGACGTCCTGGCCAAGGATCTGGCTCTGATCAGCATCACCCCCGAAGAAGCGCAGAAGCTCGCCCAGGACAGATCGAGATGGAAGGAGGTGGTCCACCTAGTAGGCTCGACGCACATGTGCAAGAGGACTGAGTGAGTGAGTGATATTTTAACTCATGTGTGAATAGCAATGATGGTGTATGGTTATAATATTATTGAAAAAATCAGAAGTAAGTGAGTGGCAAACTGTACTCCTTCAACAGAGTATAAAGTCCCATGGCTGGCATGGCATGTTATCTGAAGGCTGTTAGAAGCTAGAGACCTTTCATTTATAGGAAGGACATATACTTGTTGTTTTTCTTACTTACCGATGTTGAGGGTTGTGTGTCTGATTTCTCCCAGTTCCCTCCCATCAGGACGGACATCTTCTTTCTGGATCAAGCAGAAATTATGCAAATTGGGCTATTCCAAAAAAATAAGGAGAATGGGGGGCG
>NW_017803824.1:1856143-1856925 GCF_001625305.1 Branchiostoma belcheri | reverse complement strand
GGGTCAAACAAATCTGGAACGGACAGGGGGGTTGGGTCAAACAAATCTGGAACGGACAGGGGGGTCGGGTCAAACAAATCTGGAACGGACAGGGGGGTTGGGTCAAACAATAACCCGGGTTGGAGCCAGACTGGAACTTGGTGGGTATTGGGTGTATTCAGCATTTTATGGTTTGGATTTTATCTCTCTGAACAATCTTAGATGTTTAATTGAAGGTTGGAGAATAATTTTTTGCTGGATAAAGGACATAATAAATATTTCATACAATCATAAACATAGCTTCAATATGCATACCACTCTTATATAGAGTCTATATAAGGTCTATAAGATGTACATACTGTACAGAGATAAAATTTGTTTTAAGTTAATGCATCAAATTTTCAACTGGCCCACACCTTTCAGAATTAAAGTGACCAAACAGCTCAATCCCATGTCAGACCTTATGGACTTATCAGGTTATAAGTGCCAGGAAGTTTATACTGCCAGCCATCTCTGTTTAGTGATGGTTAGTTTGCTCCTCACATTAGTCCTGCTATATAAGATTTCCTCTTTAATTTTATTTTTTTACATGCAAATATAAATACTGTTGAAGAGATTCATTTGTCACGTATAGATACAGTTCCTAGTGAATTCTTTCATCAGTGACAACTTTGGAAGGATAAGGATACTAACCTCCAAATTTTCGATGGCTATCAGTCCATCTTGTTCACGGAGTGGCCTAATCTCGCGAGAGTGCGAGACTAGGCCCGAGACTTGCATCGGTCTGTCGGGTCCCACCCCCG
>NW_017803824.1:1833935-1856123 GCF_001625305.1 Branchiostoma belcheri | reverse complement strand
TCGAAAATTTGGAGGTTAGTATCCTTATCCTTCCAAAGTTGTCACTGATGAAAAAAAAAAAAATGAATACTGTAGTAAGAAATCTTAATTTAGAAATTAAAAGTCCTTTTCCTTTTCAAAATTTATCAAAAATCAAAAATTAACAACATTTTTACCCCAAGTAATTAGTTGGTTACTGTAAAGTAAACAAGCAAGTGTTGTAAAGTAAACAAGTTAATCCAGCATTCTTTTTCAATGGTTTGCATAACAAAAGGATCAGTTGAATTTTAGCCAAACAGTTTCTCTCAGCTGTTATATACCACACATCAAGGTTAATTTCTTTCCATCTATGAATCACTATTATAACTTCCTAACTTCTTTGTTGATCTAAAAAAATATGTCATGCATGGTAGGGTGACTGTGCATATTGCAACTTGTCCGTAACATATATTATTTTTTCGTCCTTTTTTATCTAGTTTCCCTATAACTATAACTAGTATAAGCTCCTTGGTTCAACTGAATATGGAGTCAACTGCATAGGTTCTTATAAAAGAATAAAAATTGTCTTTGATTTTCTTTTCAGTCATTTAGATAATATTCAACTTCAAGTGCAAGTGTGAATATGAGTGTAACCAACAACGAATGATCCAATCACATGAACTGGGTATCACTCACTCCTCAGTCCATTGTTTTGCCCGATTTGATGCAAACTACAAATCAGGGCTCAAAATACTGAGGGTACACCAAAAATTGGAGCTGTACACCCAATCTTTTTCTGAGAGCACCCAGATATTCAGATTTTTCTGGTAGCCCAATGTTGAAGAAGAAACCGATAGTGATTTTTCAAAGTCAGAAGAAACTGCCAAGAAGCCAACCTGGCTTTTAGTGTGAGGCTTTTTAACGCCATCTAGTAATCTTGTTTTATATAGTGCACCCAATGTCTTTTATGCACCTAATTGTTTGGATGCGATTGAACGCAAAGTTCATATGCCAAATATACCTGACTAAAATATGGGTAAAATTTCTCAGATAAGACACATTTGTTGTTATTTAGTAGCCTCCACCAGGCTTTTCTGTAGGAATACGGATTGTGGCATATGTATTTTGCCAAGAAGGATTAGCCTGGGGAGTCTGCAGAAGGCTGTTTCTTTCCGGATACAATCCAGTTAGACTTAGAGTACTCTGGCCTCTGAAGTAAAACCCGAAGGTGGACAGGCCAAACTAGCCTGGCAAATATTCTCGTAAATAGTCTGGTACTAGTGGTAGAGACTACAGTACATGTACTAGTAATTATTTTGGTCTAACATCATTTAAAAATATCTTTTACAGACCATCTAAAATTGAACTGCTTTATTGGACAATTATTTTGCATTTGTTAAAAAAAACTTTGATTTACGAGTACTTTTCAGTCTTTTTAGGTTCTTTTCCTATCTTTTCCTATCCAAGGGTTCTAGTCGACTTGTACTAGACTTTTGGTGTACCAGGATTTCAGTTTTCACACAACCAGCTACAGTAACTCATTGAAATGCTAATGACTGGCTCCATGTCCTAATGAGTTCCTATTGTTTGCTCAGACATTGTTGTGTTATCAGATTATGCTAAATTATCTCAGGCCAAAGTCACTTCAGTGCAAAATAAAATTCTAGGGTGAAAGTTCAGGACAGTCAGGTTTACACAAAGTCATTTGATTTGCTGAAAGAATTTGCTGAAAGTTGTGATCTAATTTTTAGAGTACAGTAAACATGTTCTTTACAACACTGAAGGACTGAAGGTGTGGGCTAAGGCTAGTTTGAATTATTTTCATAACCAATACTCTGATGCAGTTGAGCAAAACAAGGAGGTTAGAAATAAATTTTAACCAGCTCCTTGTTTAATACAAAACCTCCTTTTATTTCCTTTTCAGTCCATTTAGGTTCTTTTCAAGCCAAACCCAATGCCAATGGACCTGGAATCCTCAGTTTTAACACAACGGCGCTGCTTGAACAAACAAAGTCCCTACAGGTTCCCATGGTTTTCCCCACCAAACCAGCTAGGTTCTTCATAGGTTAAGTCCGTTGAATTTCTATTTGCACTGACAGAGCATCATAAAAATATCATATATATAGTCCCATCTTTCATAAAAGGACAATGCTATAGAGCACGGGTAGACCTATAAAACTGTACATTGATTGTCATACAACAAGACAATGTCATGAATTTCTACCAAGTCATATTTTTCATCCCTGACAGAACTCAGGGTTCAAAATACCCACTCTCACACTTTTGCAAACAAGTCATGTTTTCTGTGTGAGACTTGAACATGGAAACCTCAGGTTGCCTGGCACAACCCGCCTGGCATGCAAGCTTATTATTTTGTCAAGCTTATCTTTTTGTAACCCTGATGAAGGTAACTTAGACATCCAGGTAAACAATATTCAAAGACGAATCAAACTTTACTACTGGATAAATTATCATGGAGATTACTTCAGGACATTTCCAGGAGGCCATCTATAGGTGCAGCTACAACTCCACTAACTGGAAGGGAGGATTTCCCATAGAACTCTCCAGTACATGCAGTTGTTCCTGTGGTGTTGTATTAGTATTACCATAATCTACCTTATCATCATTTACATGACAATAAGTGACACTTATGCGTCTTTCACTCTTTGTTCAACTGTTTTTTCTAGTTCCTCCAAGTGCAGTTTAGTGCCACTGAAGAAGAGTGAGAGCTGTTTCAACTTGAAATGTCCCAAAGTAATCTCTGGAAAACCATGGCCATCTTGTACTGATTTGTTCCGCATGTCTGCTCAGTCCTAAAAAAATTGCATTGTGCATTTTCCCTGTGAGGAATTTGTGCATTTTTTTCCCTGTGAGGAATTCCTCACAGGGAAAATGCTCAGTGCAATTTTTGGTGCTTTTCTTCATACAATCATACGATGCCCAAATCTATGGTGGAAGCTTAGTTCAGTCGCCTCATAGTGATGTTAAATGCTGAAAAAATTAAACTCTCCAAACAAGTTACATTCAATAGTCATCTCATGCACTAACGCTCAAAACTCAAAAACGCACTAGTAATTGCCTAATTATGAAAAAGGCAGGTATATTAGGACAAATCTGGACTGGACAGGGGGGTTGGGTCAAACAAACCTGGAACGGAAAGGGGGGTTGGGTCAAATAAATCTGGACTGGACAGGGGGGTTGGGTCAAATGAATCTGGAACGGACAGGGGGGTTGGGTCAAACAAACCTGGAACGGACAGGGGGATGGGTCGAAATAATGAAATTGGACCGGACAGGGGGGTGGGTAAAAAAATTCTGGACTGGACAGGGGGGTTGCGTCAGAAGCTGATTTGAG
Organism: Branchiostoma belcheri; assembly: GCF_001625305.1. Taxonomy (NCBI): domain Eukaryota; kingdom Metazoa; phylum Chordata; class Leptocardii; order Amphioxiformes; family Branchiostomatidae; genus Branchiostoma; species Branchiostoma belcheri. The sequence continues at coordinate 1,852,811 of NW_017803824.1, read as the reverse complement.
ACCTCTTCCACCCCCCTCCACATTTATTTTTTGGAACAGCCCATTATGTGTCACAGAGATCTTTCAACGCGCTGCACTGCACTGGGGAAAAGAAAGATCAGCTTTATCTCATGAAGAAAATGTGTCCCTGTCCTGTTATTTAAGTGTCTTTAGACCAATGACATCCATGCCTTGTTTAGACAAAGTAGAGTACTTTTGTGGGGAGGCCGGAGGGGTACAAAGCAGACGCATGTGGCACCGTGGCACCATGTGCTGTTTAAACTTACGAGAAAACGGCGATAATACTCGACTGGCTGGGCTGTCCTGAAACACAGATCGAAGTACAACACATAAATTATTGTTTACACCTATCAGCCGGATTAATGAATGCACAATGAACCAAAAATACAAATATTTTGAGGAAAAATATGCTCTTACTTGAAATCTGCCGCCATTTTGAAAAGTTACTGAGGGTTGTTTTCTAAAGTACTTTGTGATTGGCTGACCTTAGAATCTTTGTCCAATCACAAGTTCTTTCTCTTTTGCCGTGTGATTTTGCTCGATTTTTCAGTAAACGTTGTAGAATATTCGACGCCGTACTTTCTGCGACACGTCTTATAAACTAAATAGTCTTGGCTTTAAATTTTGTTCCTATTGAGAAAACAACATACCTTTCAAAGATTTAAATATCTTCAAATTTCATTATTTCTATATTACTATCATCGTCGGGATCGTATAGCGACTAGTAGCAAATTATAGCGTTTCAAGAATCTCTGCCTCGGGATAAAGTGCTATGTTCAGTACAATCAGATTTGTCCGGTGGTCACAGCTGATCGGAGACTACACAACCTGACAAACAAGATGATAGGTTTAGATTTTCAAGTCTTACTTTATCTTTTCGGTGGTGTTGCTGCCGTGGCGACGCTAGCGGTACGTATATGTTAAAGTATAGCTGATAAATAACACCATACAACAGTTGCAAGCTGATGCAGTTGTGGCAAAAAGTTGCATCAGTTTCACACGATCAGCTGATCAGAGTTCTGCAAACGAAGTGATTTTTGCTATCTACGAGAGCGTCTTATCCGCTACTAAGTATTACTAGCTGATCACTGCTTTTCAACCTGAATAGTTTTTCCCAAGTCTTGGTCATGTGTATAATATGAAACGATGTATGAAAACTACAGTGCCTGAACAAATTATAAGCAACGTGGCCAGCTAGCTACATGTATGGTTTGATCATTTACATAGGTTTTGACCTTTAGCATGTGTTTACGACTTGTGTTGAAAAGCTCAGGAGTCGCGGTCATGATTATTCTATAATAGTCTCTAAGATATGATTATTACATATGTGTAGTACATGTAGTTGCTAGATGGTAGTCTCACTCTCAGCATGAGTGCTCCACCTCTTCATTTCAAAATCAAATTGAGGAACCACAAGATGTAACACGAGCAACTCATGCAGGGCCACATTCACTTGTACATGATTACATGATAAGGCTAACAAACATGCAATATTGAATATTCTGTATATTATAATGTAAATGCAACATTACACAAGTCATCTCAGCTACATGTAGGCAAGGTGTTGTCACTCCTCCTTCTTGTGCTCAGTCAAATAACAAAATTATCAAATCAAAATAATTGACAATAAAGTGTATTGATTGATATCTCCAATACCTTACAATTGACACCTTCTCTTTTTCAACTTCCCACTCCAAATAGATAGTGTGTTGCACTTGATGTTCATCCATGCATGATGCTGTACCATGTAATGTATCATTCAACTTCCAAACACCATGATGATTATCATCTTACAGACCTGATGTAATTTATGCATCAATATGCATTTTTATTATCATCTTGCAATATAATGACTGTTATTCTCTCTTTTTGTGTGTTTTCTGTCGCCATGCCTCCCTCCTGTCCTGATGAGTAGGTTGTGGTAAGTACAGAAACTGAACAATTTCCTGGTGAGGTGGTGGGCTTTCCAACTAACCATGTTCCATACTAACCCCCATGGTTTCTTGTGTCTTACTGGTAGTATAAAGCATTTCTTTCCTGTTTGTTTCTCTGTTTGATTCTGTCTTCTAATACTATTAGTATATGATTCTTCCGTGAACAAACCTGTGTTATTAAGGGTTCCTGACAACTTAATAATTTCTAACCACACAAGTTTACCTGCACTTTTGTTTTGTTACTGTTTGTGTTTTTGTTCCACATATATTTTTCATAATGTTAACTGACATCTAGAATTAGTTTGTTACATGTAGCAATACAGAAATTCAACTTTTTCTCTGTCACACAGTCTGTGTCATTTCTAATTCAATCCAGAATTTTGCTTTCTGTACTTGCTACATGGATCTACAAGTCAAGCTTGTCACAGGTACAGTATAGGCTTGACTATACATGTTTTACATTATACTAGATAGCACAGATGCACAAGTAAATAATTTCCTTCTTTTCCTCCAGGGTCTGATAATCGTGCGACTGTCCTCCTCCCCTCCTGACCTGTCCAGACATGAGACAGAGAAGTTTTTCTGTGATCCGTCCAAACCTGGGTCCAAACTTCCCTTCCCAAGCATCCACGACAAACCAACACTGGACCTGTCTGTCATAGTGCCTTCTTATAATGAAGAGGAAAGATGTAAGTATGGCATTTGTGCGGAGTACTGACCGTACTGTTAAGGTACAGGTCTGGACCTATGCACCTATATCAATACCTGTATCTGTATAGCCAGTACAAAAATGTATAACCACCCTTTGGCATAGCACACCAGCTTCACAGGCATGCAACAGCTAGCTATATTACACCAAACAACTTGTTACACTCAATCATTGCACATTGAACAACTAAAGATTAAAAAATCCAGTGTCTCAGAGATAAAAAATTTGACAATTCAGTGCTTTGAGAAAATTGTGTAAATACTCTGTTGCTAAATGTTGTTGTCTTCTTCAGTACCAGGAATGCTGAAGGAAACAACTGAATTCCTAGAAGACAGGCAGGTACGTGAATCAGTAATGCCCTTCTTGTTCCTGTAACTGTGTAAGCTTCTTACTACATGTATTTGCCATATATTCTTTTCTATACTCTATCTTCACATAGTACAGTCAGCAGTGGAAACAGTTTAGTACTAGACTCAAATGTAAATAGTATCATCTGTAGAATCATTCCATGGAGTGACTACATAATAAATATTAAGTTTGCCACAGTTTTGATACAGATCATGTTGTATCAGCTCGTACGAACTTGTCATCATCTTTTTTACCTCCGGGGAAGGAGATATCCTTCCGCGAGGAGCTTTTACTATGGTTCGAAACATTTCTGTCAGCAGCTGTTTCTCACGATCGGCTGGACGGATTTGTCTGTGGTTCGGTATACGTATTGCTATTGGATTTTTGTTTAATTGCATATGTGTTTATGGGCGTCGAAATAAAAGGTTTTTAAGTGCTCCGGACACCCCCGCCATGCTGAAAATGGTAATTACCATGTTGTTAAGGAATGGGGCGGTTGCAGTTTTGGGTCTTAGCATTCAAAAGGGGTCAAACAGAGGGGTGTCTGGTTCCGATAAAAATTTTGGGTGACGGCGCAGCAATGACGGCGCGGGATGACGGCGGGGGTAATGGCGCGGGTGACGGTGCAGACTGTCAGACACGTTAATCAACAGTCCATACCGAACCAACCGTCAGTAGCCATCAAACACATACAAACATATTACGCACATAACTTTCATACTACACACAAACAAATAACCTAAACCAATAGAACACAAAAAAACCCGGAGGTTTGAAATCTACGATTTCCCTTGTTCTTTCTATTTCTTTGTAGAAAAAGCAGCCAAATTTTACCTATGAAGTTATAGTTGTTGATGATGGGAGTAAAGACAAAACCACTCAGGTAAGTTTTGTTGTACAATTTATAGATACGAGTATTGTAAGTCAATATGTTAGTTAATTAAAGCTCACATTTTCTCACTGCTATCTTATTTGCTTCATTGGTAGATTTTATTTGGGGAAATATTTTTACTCCATTTTCAACTTATCTACATAAAGTAAAAGCTTTGTTGATAATGGTGAAATGCACTGCACTTCCACCATCTGATACAAGGTGGCGCTCATGATATGCACAATCTCTCTAGGCTGGCCTGGAGTACAGCAAAAAGCTGGGCGTGGAGAAAGTTCGAGTTCTGACATTCCACCACAACAGAGGCAAGGGTGGGGCCATCAGACTAGTAAGTGATGAAGAACTTTCATGATATAAAATAGTTTATTGTTATGTGGAAGACCATCTCTATGAGACATGTTAAAATACAGACTTAGAATTTGCTTTTCACAGATTTGGAACATTCAGAAGTATTTCTTTGAGCCATGTCACAGACCGTGCAAATTTATAACCAAGATTTTTGATGTTGTGAATAAAGTCATTCATCATTCATTTATTATCATCATATAACATACAAAAGGTGGCAACCATTTCATCTCAGCTGTTCTAATGCTGGTCCCATCCGCATCCCCCCAGGGCCTGTTCAGTGCTCGAGGTAAACAGCTCCTGTTTGCTGATGCAGACGCTGCCACAAAGTTTGCAGACCTTGAGAAGCTGGAAAAGATCTTCAAAGAAATCAACAAAGAATCTGTAGGTTTTCTTCCATCTGCAGTGTTACAAACTTCTTGTGCTGTAGACATATAATCTCCAAGCAGATCCTAGGGTGGTAAAAGACAGTATCAAATTTTCCAGGCAGTATCCAATCCCCAAGAGAGGGTTGATACACCACCCAATGATCTGCAGAAAGTTGCAAGCATCAATGGATACTGCCTGGCCAATTTGATACTCTCCTAGGATCTGCTTGTAGATTACTGTACTGTAGACAGTGAAAATGTAAATCATCTCGAATAAGTTTATCACCAACAGTTCAGATTCTACTGAATTATCTATATAAGTGTGACAATAGAAGGTACTCATTCAGGTACAAATGAAGATTTTGATTTCTATTTCTTCCCCCCAGCATGGAATGGCAATAGTGTGTGGCTCCAGGGCTCACCTCCAAGAGGAAGCTGTGGCCAATGTAAGCAGAATTTAGTTGTGAATTTGGTGTTGATAACTTGGGGCTGATGCCTAGCTTGTAGGATTGATATCTGTCTTTGTCAGTATAGTCAAAATGGTTTCTGTAAGCTTAATGAAGCATATTTTGCTTCCAAAGACAGCATAGAAAAACAAATGTTGTACTTGCATCACTCTGTACTGAATTGTGTAACTGAAATGTTTTCCCTCGTGTCCCCAGCGCTCCTTATTCCGTACGTTCCTGATGCATGGGTTCCACTTCCTGGTGTGGTTCCTGTGTGTGCGTGGTATCAGGGACACTCAGGTCAGTTCTACCAGATATAAACCTGCCAACAACAAAACATACATACGTGAAGGTTAGACATCCAGGTAATAAAATACACCAAAAAACAGTTACTCAAGCAACTGGATATGATTTTGGAAATGGTCAGATGTTTCAGGTAGCACTAGAGACCTGCAGGAGAGAGGCAAGATTATTAGCACAAACTACTGATTGGATGCTACCTGAAACATCTAACCGTTTCCAAAATCATATCCAGTTGCTTGAGTAACTGTTTTTTGGTGTATTTTACTACCTGGATGTCTAACCTTCACCGAGTTTAGCCTGTTGTAGCCTGATAAATATGACACATGCACAAATGAATAAATTGTACTCAAACACTAATTTTACGAGTATGCTTTGCTGATCTTCATTTCTTGGTCTTTTCTGTAGTGTGGATTCAAACTTCTCTCCAGAGAAGCTGCAATACGAGTCTTCTCCAACCTCCATGTGGAAAGATGGTGAGTCAAAAGAGCTGTCCTTCCTCTGGCCTTGAACTGCAGTACCAGTCATTACAGATAGAGGACACCGCTGCACAGTATGCTCCAGGGCATCACATTTAGCAACACACTTGTCCATCTTCATTTTATCTTGTTGGAACAGACCCGTGCTTGGAAATAAAGACAAGTGCCCCTGAGATTGCCTTTGGAGTTGGTTAATGATTGTAGATTCATCATCTTCACTCCACTCCCATTACCCTAAAGCGATCCTATAATGGCCGTAATACGTCAAGCCAGCCACCCTAATTCTGTGACAAGACCCCAATGAATAGTAAAGTATGTGAAGTGTCAGCAACTTTCTTTTTGAACGCGTCAGGGCTTACAAGAAAAATTTTGCCATCTTCCCTTCCCCCTGGGATACAGAGTACGCTCTGTCAGTATGTTCTCGCCCATCCTTGGGGGCCTGCATGGTGGGGTCCCGATAACGCTCCATGCTGAATTTGGAAACCTCTTGATTACGCTTTACGATAGTGGCTACAACGCATATACATGTATGTAGAATTAAAATGGCGGATATGCTCGATACAAAACGCGCCAATTACGCTCTACGTTGAATTAGAGCGGTCCTTCTATGCTCTACGTAGAATTAAAATGGCCGATTACGCTCTACAGAAAAGGGGCATGTGGACCCCCATCCTTCTGCAAGGCATCAACACTAAGACATAAACTACCTGTTGGAAGCAGAATTCCAATATCCCAACCGTCTGGACAATCACACCGCCCCATCCTCCCGGGCTAAATCTCAAACGCTCCGGCTAGACAGGTAATCCCGGCGGGGTACTCAGAACAAGGTTGGTGTCTAGGGTACCTGATTTTCAGACCAATCGCGAAGTCGTATGTTAGACATATTATATACGAAATGATGTGAAGTCGTAACCAGTGGAACTTGTTTGTCGCAGGGCCTTTGATGTGGAGATGCTCTACATCGCCCAGTGCCTCCGTGTTCCTATAGGAGAGGTGGCCGTCAACTGGACAGAGATAGATGGTGAGTGTTCGCTCTTCGTTATTTGTAGAGCTCATGAAAGAAGCTATTTTCCAAGTTACGTCGGTGAAGGTTAGACATCCAGGTAATAAGATACACCAAAAACTGTTCAAGAAACTGGATATAGTTTCGGAATCATTGTGGATTCCAAAATCATATCCAGTTGCTTGAGTAAGAGTTTTTGGCACAAGTTTTTATCGCCTTTGTTTTTACTTACTGTGGTTTGACAAGAGACTCGTTTCGTTGAAAGTCTATCCGCCTCTCTTTTTCTGCCTTTGTTCTGTACTGTGAGTCATCAAACACAGGCACGAGGGATCATTATGACTAGGAGTAGTGTTTAGATGAGTCTGGTCCATTGCCATGCACAGGTCTTCGGGGAGGGGGGCCAGACTTTGGACTCCAGGACAACTGATGCAAAAGTTTTAACAGAGAGGATTGTTCCATTCCTTCCCAGTTAAACTACCAGTGATCCCATATGTATATACAAGATACCAAGAGAGGTGGAATAACATTAGTTGCTGTTATTATCTGCATTTTTGCATCACAAAGAAACATGGGTCAACTTTCTACTCACTTTCTTGCTGCCATTGTAAGTTCTATTGATGAAACTCTGTCAAAGCTTGCCTGACTTATTTTAGAACGTTGTCCATTTGGAAAGTTTGTGAAAGACCTTTGAATATTCTGACCATCTTTTGAGAGCCCCAGGTTCTATGGTCTCTATAGTAAGTGCATTAGATATATACCATGTGTAAACCTTTTGAAATATGTGGATAAGAGTTTGTTGTTAGGATGCTAACATTCAAAAATAACTGCAAATTCTGTGTGCTTTGTTCATTGCTTGCTCTTCCTTTACATTCCTTTCCTTTCCACACACATACAGCTCAGTATCATATTTCCATTAACTGTGAAGAATTTATCACCCTAAGATATCTCATATTGCAGCCTACGAGTTGCCAAGATATGGATTATCTATGAGCTCAAACTTTACTCTCTTTGGGGCCCATACAGAAAGGGACCATGATATATGATACAATGGTGTTTTGTCATAGATTAATAGTTAACCTGGCATTGATGGAGACATCAAAAGCCAGCGAGCGGCAGTTTCAATGGATTCCTGGGCTGTTAACCCCCCCTCAACCTGCGTAATGGCATCAGTTCAGCCAAGTGCCATTGTTAACACTTCCGCTTGTAAAGAGATACAGACAGCCTTACTAAAGAGCAGATCAGTTTAGAGTGTGAATGGAGAACTCTCCCGGGGTTTCTGTGCACATGGATCTATCATGTTACTGGTAACGGTTGTGATTGAGTCGTACCTGGCATCCTTTGTGCTTGTGTGTAATATCAAAGGAAGGAATGAAAAACCCTTTATGCAGAGTATCGCATTAGTTCTACACATATCGATTCACGTGGGACGAGATTGTATAAATTACGCATCCCTCACAAGGCTCACGGGGGTTCAATCATGTCAATCACTGCGGAGAGGAGAAATGGGAAGAGAATGATGAAATTTGCGTTATTCCCAGCGCAGCAGGTGCTGGGAGTTGTCGTACAAATGAGAAGTATCTTCGGGAGAGGCGGGTTCTGTTTGGTACCCCGATCCGCGGGTGGGACCGAAATTGGAAACGTGTCCGCCACGCGACAGGCAGACAGACAAATGGAGGGGGACGTCCACCCTCCAGTATCAAAACATCGTTCCTCGCCGTCGCTGGAGCCAGCCGAAATCCCCGCATATGCATCAAGGTATCTCGCGGGATTTCCCAATGTATCTGGGACCACAGGTGCAGCGCGAGCCGGGCACTCTGTCATACTTCCGAGCATCGTGAGGCATAAAGTGCGCACCACAGACAGATGTCGTAATTTTCTGACTGCTTGATCCAAATGGAATGGGTTACATTTACCGGTATTTGGAGCTTCCAAGATGAAGGACTTTTGCAAATGGTAGCAGATGATGGCATTTCTCGCTACTTTCCGGCTGTAAGGGATCAAAAAGAGTAATGAAATGGATCCATCCATATTTCTCTGACAAAATGCCTGCTTTTATGTGATGCCCCGTGACCTTCGAAGCCCAGTTATTATCTCTCAGCTTCTTGTTATTGTAAGATTGGCAAATTCCGCATCAACCATACATTACTGGGACCGTACAAATTGCTCTGAACAGCCCTTTTGAGGGACATATATAGACCCCTGAAGCAATCACTGAATTGATTCAACCCCAGGTAGAAATTCTTCTCTGTCTGTATGGATCAAAACTTTTCTTACAGCCCCAAGTCAGATTATCCGAAGACCTCGTTACGATTCTACCACCCAAAAAGCCAAAAAGTTGTGGTAGATAACCATTATTTTTATGGACCCCAAATTCCCCAATATAACCTAATGGTTTCCTTGGTAGAGGACCTGTACTATAGTTGTACTACACAAGTCTATGGTGCTTAGCTTCCAGCCTTTTGTGGTAACCACTTTAACCGTGTCTTACATGGCGGTTATTACCTCTCGTTATGGCTTTGAACTGAACTTGGCTTTGAGTTGTTACGGCAGCTTTGACAGCCTTTTTCCAGGGTGACTGGATAGACTCTGAAAGCCCTCGTTCCATGTTGTATGTCAGATGAGACACTGTGGAGCCCACATTATATGTTATAGCTCTTCAGGGACAGGTACCAACCTCACGGCATGATGTGCCGACTTTCATGTAAAAGTCCTTTAGATATGGTATTGATAAGCTCAGTAGTGGTAGACATATAGACTGTCTTCACATCGCTGTAACGTCACTCCCGGGACTCGCTTGGCTCGCTTGATTGTGAACTTGTAAATGTGCCAGTAACTGTTCTTACAATTAGACGTCGTAAGCAGAAATGGATTAGCACGTTTGAATATTTGAAAGTCAGAGCTCTTTTGACTGTTTGATTTGGACTTCGATACCGAGATCGGACAGAGGTGATAGATGAAGAGAAAATTACTTTGTTAGTGGACTTGGTCGAGGGTCAGACGTGATGACAGTGATTTCTGGCCCTGATGTTATATTCAGAAGTCGGCTGATGAGATTCCTCGCCGACAATTGCACTTAATTCGTCGGTGTTAGCTTCGACGCTAAGCACACAAGGACTCAAGCCAGAATCAATATCAGGATTCAAGATTCATGATTCACGATGTCTTTATTGAACTTTTGCAGTGGACAACTTTTGAAGTCACTGAATTGCAGTCAATTTACAGTTTTTCACACTGACATATAATATTGCACATAATCTGGATTTGTTCAGTTGACAAAACTTGAAATAACTACAAAGAAATGTAGTACTGCTCATAAAATTACAAGTCTTCAATTACAACATTTAAAGACTGTTGATAAAATACGCACACATATTATTCAAAGTGATTCAATGTGGGGTCCCCGTTTTGCAACCTCCAATTGGGAGAATTACCAAAAATAGAAAAAAGACCAAACTTATATACCACACTAACGATTGTTCAAGGACTGAGCTTTCTCGCAATTTCAACCCAAGTTTACCAAATGTTTCATAATTCTTTCAATTGCAACTGTCACTCTTCCATGCAGTCTACATGTACATGTAACTCTAAAAGAGCCCCGTGGGGTTCAAGGTTACATTCCTAGCTGATTGCATCGCTTTCATCTCATGGCAAATATTGTAGCTGTCAGACCGAGAATATTTAATGATCTCCGGAGCAGGGGGTTCTCGCTCCTCTAACTAGTTCCGCACACATCACTGGAAATCAATTTGTGTTTGACCCCAGGATGAAAGACACAATTAGTCACTCTCAAGGCTGCCATTTAAATTTACAGCGGTGAAATCTTCCTGCAAAGCTGGCGTGGTCTTGGGCTGAAATTGAGAGAAAGCTGTTCTCAAACAATCATTAGCGTGGTAGATAAGTTTGGTCCTTTTTCTATATTTGGTAATTCTCCTGATTGGATGTTGGAAAACGGGGACCCCACATTGCCTCAAGGCTGGCATTTACAGCAGGAGTTGGATGAAATCTCCCGGCAAAGCTGGCATGGTCTTAGGTTGAAATTGGGAGAAAGCTCAGTCCTCAAACAATCGTTAGTGTGGTAGATAAGTTTGGTCTTTTTTCTGTTTGAGTAATTCCCCTGAAGTACAAGAAGATAAAAATGCTGACATTTTATTTATTTCTTTGTTTGTTTGTTGTGTTTAGGTTCTAAGATGGTGCCGGTGTTCAGCTGGCTACAGATGGGGAGGGACATCCTGCTCATCCGTCTGCGCTACATGCTTGGAGGCTGGAGAATCAACTACAAGAGCAAGGCACAGTAGAGACAGCCGCAAGCTGTGCTGGGCACCAGTGAAGGATGATTCTTAAAGCACGTCGGCAGAACGTACTGCACCTGCATGAAAACCGTATTTTTCACTGTCTTGGTCAGATTTTTGGTTAACGTTGCATCAGAATCTTGCCTGTTTGCAGAAGACATCTTTTCTGAAGTAACATTTGGAAAATACAGACAGGATGTTAACCGTATATACACGAATACAACCTTATATGAGACGTTCTGCCGAAGTGCTATGCACAATACATTACGGGTTTCGTGCAGGTGCAGTATGTTCTGCCAACGTGCTGATTCTTAATTAGGTAGATTTTTCAGAAAAGAAATGGCCATACACATTTGTATGTTGATATTGATTAAGTTGTGGTGATTTTGGTTTCACTCCTTTTCCTTTTTTCTTCCATGAATTACATATATGTGATAACTTAATGCTATGAGAAAATCTTTCCTTTTTGCAGTCATGGCAATGGGTCAGATGATATCTAAAAAATGATTATTTGATCTAGATTCTCTCTATTTTAGGGTCCTTCCATGTGCCACTGTATTGGTTACTGCAAACTTAAGAAACATCATTGCAGTATACAGTAAATGTAGCAGATAATTTGACCAGTTTTGCTTCAATCTTAGACACCGCATCTTTACTCAGACTCCACTCCACATCAACTTCCTCTCATTTGCCCAAACCAAAAGTCTTCGGCTTTCATAGCCTCAAGTTTCATAACAGAGATTAAGGGTGGATCTACAAGTAAAACTTCAGGCATTTAGTAACCAAAGTCTTGACAAAGATGAATATTCCAACAAACTTTAGCTTTTCCAAAGTCGTCAATCGAAATCGCGGCCGTTTCTCACCGGGGAAGAAAGGGTTGACAACGAGCCAACAGGTTTGCAATATACGAGGATTACTTCGATCCCTCGCAAGAAAAATACTTGCCGGTCCCGAAATTGTCAGCGTGACGAATGTTCCCAGGTTAGGATATGAAATTAAACATGTTACCCTGATCCACCTGTCAGAAAAGCACAAAATTAAGAGTGCGACACAGAAGGAAAGTTGAAGAGATCAACATATTTCTGCCAGGTTTGAGGAATGGTCTGCCATTGTGTTGCTGCAATAACAGGAATATTCCCTACCAGGTCATTCTTCACCATCTTGATGACAGGGTATTAGCGATATTTCACCCACTCAAGGAAGAACAGAAAAGTGGCAGCAGAAGTTGTGATTGATACAGACCCCTGCAAAGTTTCTGTGGCATTTTGAGAAATTGCAGGTTTCTCAGATCTAATAACTGTTTTTTTGTACTACCAGTTTTGTATGATAGATAAGCAGAGAAGTTCTGCAAGGAAAAATTCTCTAATTTCAGTCAATCTTCAGGAGAGAAACAAAATAATTGTCCCAGTGATTACAAAAAGAAAAATTCCTGATATCAAATTGTTCATTTTTCTAAAGAGCTAGTCTTTGATAGTTATTGTAAGTGATATTTTGGCCATTACCTGAGGGGTGGTTTTGGTGTGTTTCATGAAATCTGTCATATCTGGCACTTTGCTATGAATTGCTATAGATCTTAACATATTTGCTGTGCTTTTATTTTTGTGGTGGCCTCTTCTCTACAAATCCTTGACTGCAATTGTGTGTTTCCAATGTATTACTGCTGTATCTCAGATCTGTTTTAACTGCAAAAATAACAGAAAAATCAACCTCTATGAAAATAAATGGACAGTATGTTCACTGTTTTTGAACCACAATCACATCGTGGTGTATGGCAAACAATTAGATGGAGAGATTGTGATCCAAGGCGGGCACGCCTTAATGTGTTTCAGGTATGGGAGTTAAGGAATATTAAGTGTATTAGGACCATTTGCCTGCAAACATGTACAGCCCTGCCATAAGGCTTACTTATACTGTGGAAAATTTATCACCAGGTAAAGTCTTTATGGCCCGTCCATGGTGATTCTTCATGACAAAAGATATGAGCCACGTCTATCTGGATGTAGCGAAGATGCTTTCCTGTCATAAGCTGCCTCGTGGCAGTCGGGAATATATAGCCGCCGATAGGGCTTTAATTTTTCACCGGAGGTTATATATCATACTACCAGAAACTGGGATGATTTCTGGCAACAAAAGTTTGTGCTGGAAGTTGGTCCAAAGAGAGCTCTTATCAAATCCTCTATACATGATACGTTTTGTCTGTAACCCTTCTGTTACAATCCTCACCCCAATTCAGATCAGATCATCCCAGATTTATGTGTGGGATAAGCCTCCGCGTTGCCACGATAAATCTAAAGGCTTGATCGTGTCCTTTCAGTTGTTGACCTTCTGTGTAGGAGGTTAGGCCACACCAATTTAATTTGTTGGTTCACAGATTTGCTTGCTTCAATTTTTGTGATTCGCAAAAAAGAAAACATTTCAGGCTCTGAATCAACTCATAGATGCTCATATTTTGGCTCCAACAGTTGTAGGAAGTCCCTTCTCTTCAGAGTTGTTTCAGTTTTTCCATCTATCAACGCAGTGGTGTGATTGTTTGAATTACAAACCAGCCTAGTATGCTGGGCTGCCATGGTGTGCGGGGTGGGAACAGTGCTGTGTGTCTGACCTTGATTTCTGTGGCTGGAATTTTTTTTATTCACCCACACTCACTAGTTTGGAGTCTTCAGAGGATGTCATCCATAAAATTAAGTCAGTGTGGCCTAAATCTAAAGGCTTTATCGTGCCCTTTCAGTCGTTGACCTTATGTGTAGGAGTGACGTTAGATAGCCTGCCACGATGTGCGGGGGTGGGAACACTGCTGACCTTGACTCTTCCATTGTTTACTGGGAAGTAGTCGTGACATTGTGTTGACAATACCCGACAGGATAACAGATGTGCTGGTGTTCTCACCAAACCGACTACAGGAAGTGCCCAAGTTGTAGATTACTTTTCTTATCACTTTGACAACTTTTGATTGGCAAAACTCGTAATTTTGCTTCTTAGAAGCCTTGTCTTCATGGAAGTAGTCAGAAAACTTCTCAGCAACATCAATCAAAATCATTGTTACTTCAACAGAGGAGGTTTTTTGCCAATGTTATTTGTGATGTTGAACTTGCAAAAGCAGTGTGAGAGGTAGGGCGCAATTGGAATGATTTTTAGCAACATCCTGGTACCTGTGTACATGTACTTCCATAACCACCACCTTACCGTCTATTATATAGTTCTGATATTTGACATTGGTATTGCTTAGCTGTATGATTTAAGAGACCTAATGTACAAAGAATCTACTCTCTACAAGATTAAGTTTATTAGTTTTTTTTACAATTTCCTATGTACTCCTTTATTTTCCTGTTTCATAGAGTAGGATTGAATGACTTGCCTGATTTAATTTAAGATAGGAGAAACATTCCACAATGATGACTATAATCTTGAAATGTACATGAATATATTGCAACGATGTTACAAGTGCAATTCTATGTATTAAGCCTGTGCAGAATATGATTATTATCCACACCTATTGAATTTTGACAGATGAAAATGACTTTCAGAACACCACAGCAATTTTGTAATACAAGTTAAGTGCTTGAAGACTGTAACATTGTAACCATAGTGCATTTAGAGTAATGGAGTTATAATTCCAGTATATATTGTGCAAATGTGTTAATATTTGCTCTGTGATGAAACACAGTGTGGAATGAAGGTTGTAATGTTATGATTTCTCCTCATTTCAGAGGCAAACCTTCCTAATGTGTTTGCACAGGAAAACAGCAATCAGGACTTGATCCAATCCCTGAGATTATGAGATTTTGAGGCTTTCTAAAGAATAAAGTATGTGGATGAGATCATTTTCATTTCATTCATTTCGAAACCTTTTAGCCCTACTGGGCTAGTCTTCCAAGGCTCAAAGGCAGACACATACATACATTTAAAATGACATAATACAAATGTAAAAAGGAAAAATACAGTACACGCATTTAAAAAACATATTACATCACACAATCAACAATGAACACACAAAACAACATTACACATTTAAAAAGCAGAGGTTGCAGGTCTAGCTGACACTGTTTGGATAATAGCTTTCTTAAAGCTTGGTAGATCACACAGTGACTTAACGTGAGGTGGTAAATCTTTCCAAAGCACATTCGCACCATACAGAAAGGCTGCTGTTCCTGAGATGAGATGTGTTTGGTGATTCATGGTGACATCATGTTGTTGTATGAAGAGATGACATCATGTGTGTGCTATGTGCAGTAAGCTGAGTAAATATAGACAGATGGTGTGACACCTTAAAACCATACTTTTCATCAAGCTAGTAATAACAAATCACAAAATGTATTGCCACTTAGTCATCTACATTTACAACCTTTATGAGTCAGACAAAGGGGATGGTTCAATGCAGGGTAGAGGACTTGTAGAGGACAGGACTTGAAGATTGTTTTATATGCTGATAGACCTCTGTGGTGTTACATATGTACTGGATAATGCTAAACCGTCGCTCTTACAGCTTCAATAATCACGTTTTCCCCATTGTACGGTTTTGGCCATACTTATCATCTAGCTAGTAATAAGAAAGCATTATCACTTAGTCATCTGCATTTTATGACCCTTATGAGTCAGACAAAAGGGATGGTTCAAATGCAGGGTAAAGAATTGACTATCGTGGGTTGTTTTATAGGCCGATAGACTCTATAATGTTACATAAATCTCCCTCTTTCAGCGTCAGTGATTTTTTCCATTGTATGGTTTTGGCTATATAGATCTAGACAGACTAGCAAGTAACATATTGATCATTTCTGTACAATTCAATGCCTTCGCTTGTCTGCAAATTCCTAACGTCCTTCCGACAACGTTTTTCAAATCACAGAAACTTTCTAGCAGATATTGGACACTCTAAACGTGGAAAGCCATTTATAAACTGTAGATAAAAAGCTCTCTACCTAAATACTCTGACATTTGTGTCATTAATGTGGGTGCGTCTGCCGTGAGATGTCACACGCAAAAAAAGAACCGCCAAGATATGAACCAAATTTACTTGTCATTTTTGTCCAACTCACATGTAACGTTAGAGTGCCCTTGTACGATATTGTGCCCCCTCCTCCGTGTCCTTATACATGGATTTTAGTTACATCATTCCTGATGATGCATGGAAACCTGCTTTGCCCTGCTGCAATATTACATTAGCTTAATGCGTACGGAGCAACTGCTTGCCTCTGATAACCGGCGCTATTCAGTCACACTCGCTCCATTTTCTCCCCCTCCCTTCAACTGAACCGCACCAGATAAAACATTCGTCCTCAAAACAAATTTGTCATCGCTTCTCTTCAATATCCTGCCAAGGTTTTCAACAACAGGCCTTCATTGGACTTTTGACCCTCTGTGATAAAGATCCACCGCTATTAAAGTCATGACACACGCACACGTGCTGCTATTACGGCCCTACAAGCGTTACAGGTCCTGGGACTACCTTAGTCTCCACCGGACTCCTTTTGCAGGCTGAATAAATCGTAGAAATCGGCCTAAAAAGGGCATTAATTGGCAGGCAAATGGAGCTTCTCTGGCCGGCTACCTTCTTTGGCCAATTAATACCCTTTTAGGCCGATTTCTACGATTTATTCAGCCTGCAAAAGAAGTCTGGTGGAGACTAGGACTACCTGACGAAAATATTCCCAGGAATTTTACCGTAATTAAAGTTTAGTGCATGGAAGCTAGCCAGGGCGGCTGTTGGGATAAAGTGGGTAAGTTGGCATATTCTTGATATGCGGTTTTTCTGACATCCCGGCTCTAGACGCAATTTCCCCGGTGCTAATAAGAGGCGAGACGGCGTCATCTATCAAACTAAATGGACCGTTGGAGAGATGCACAGGGTTAATCACATTAGTCTTCCGACAAACAAACGATGGCTGATGTCGTTGTATGCAAGAACAAGACAACAAGGAACAAGAAACAGTCGTGCCTTCAAATATCAGAGTTATCAACCAAAAATTGAGGTGGTCAAAAACTCGTATTTACCCAGAACTACATGTATCGTAGACTGGAACTCGTTACCACCAATTAAGCACAGTTGGGTCATCATCACTAGAAAGCTTTAAACAACTCCTGCAATTAAGTGTTCAAAGGTTGAGTGTAACAAGTCGTTCGGTGTAATATAGCTAGCTGCCGCCGCGCCGCGTGCATGCGAAGTTGGTGTGTTAAGCCGAAGGGCGGTTATACCCGCTATACAGATACAGAAGTGAAGCCACCCGTCTTTTAATTCACCTATCATCTTCTCTTATTTGTTCCTGAAAGATTCTGGATAGCAGTGTGTCTGTTTCCTTCTGATAACTGCCACCCGCCCACTTGTACCGAGACTCGGGTTCGGTGTGGGCTGACTGTAAAAGGTCACAGACTGAGTGGGAGGCAGAATTCCGTGTTCTGTGTGAAATATTATTTCGATAAGCTCCGTTCTGTTACTGAGACGCTCCACATATCCGTCAAACTAATTTTAGTCTTTCCTATCGAACATTTTTTTCCGGGGTTGAGTTTTTTTATTTTTTAAATTTTCCTCGATATGTATTGTGTTTATTGACTTCGTTCATTTTACATTAAAACACATGTCAGCTTCATTTGCTATTATGCAAAGAGGCTGAATTGCGCATTTTAAGCAGGATCTATATTACATGATCTACATAGCAACATAACAAATCAAAAACATATATACAATTACATTATAAGAAATTGAAAATGTTCTTAATAAGCTGTAATAATTGATGTAATAATTGAATGAAAGATTTAGAAAGCTGGGCCTTAGGCTTTGCATACAAAGTAGCCGTTTCACACATCTCTCAAGTGGCCAATGGATCAAGGAAATTACGGCTAATTAAAGCTGTCGAAAGACTATTCCCCGGAGAGCCGTTAAAGTTAGAGACTAGCTGCTGTCCGTGGTGCTGAAATGACAGTCCTCTGGTAGTGGATAATCTCCAAGCAGATCCCTCTCGGTGGCAAAAAGACAGTATCAAGCAGATCCCTCTCGGTGGCAAAAAGACAGTATCAAATTGGCCAGGCAGTATCCATTGGCCAGAGAAGGTTGCCAGTCACCGAAGGAGGTCAGGACAAAAAAACGGCCATATATAAAAAGGTAACGATCATTCCCCCACAACCTCTGCTTGGAGAGTGGTAGTGGACACAGTCACAGGTGGCGGGATCGTGTTACAGTGGGAATATTTACGTCTGTAGTATGCAGATATTAATAAATGTTTTCTCATCCTGTCTTTTCAGTATTTGTGTACCAATTAACAGCAGAAACAACGTCAAGAAAAAAAAATTAGAGACTGCTGTCCGTGGTGCTGAAATGACAGTCCGCTGGTAGTGGACACAGGTGGCGAGATCGTGTTACAGTGGGGATACTAGTATTTACGTCTGTCGTGTGCAGATATTAATAAATGTTTTCTCATCCTGTCTTTTCAGTATTTGTGTACCAATTAACAGCAGAAACAACGTCAAGAAAAAAAAATTAGAGACTGCTGTCCGTGGTGCTGAAATGACAGTCCGCTGGTAGTGGACACAGGTGGCGGCATCGTGTAACAGTGGGGATATTTACGTCTGTCGTGTGCAGAAATTAATAAATGTTTTATCATCCTCTGTTCTTATTATATACTTTTTGTATTCAGAAAAAACAGTAATGAATACAAATTAAAGGACACAGACAAAGTGATTGCGAACTCAAGTTAGGCACAACTTATATTCTCGCAGCCACGTTTCCAACGAAAAATAAAGGTATTTTACAAGACGTTTGAAACAGTGTGGTTGTT
>NW_017803824.1:1818232-1833915 GCF_001625305.1 Branchiostoma belcheri | reverse complement strand
GAGACTGCTGTCCGTGGTGCTGAAATGACAGTCCGCTGGTAGTGGACACAGGTGGCGGCATCGTGTTACATTGGGGATATTTACGTCTGTCGTGTGCAGATATTAATAAATGTTTTCTCATCCTGTCTTTTCAGTATTTGTGTACCAATTAACAGCAGAAACAACGTCAAGAAAAAAAATTAGAGACTGCTGTCCGTGGTGCTGAAATGACAGTCCGCTGCTAGTGGACACAGGTGGCGGCATCGTGTTACAGTGGGGATATTTACGTCTGTCGTGTGCAGATATTAATAAATGTTTTCTCATCCTGTCTTTTCAGTATTTGTGTACCAATTAACAGCAGAAACAACGTCAAGAAAAAAAAATTAGAGACTGCTGTCCGTGGTGCTGAAATGACAGTCCGCTGGTAGTGGACACAGGTGGCGGCATCGTGTAACAGTGGGGATATTTACGTCTGTCGTGTGCAGAAATTAATAAATGTTTTATCATCCTCTGTTCTTATTATATACTTTTTGTATTCAGAAAAACAGTAATGAATACAAATTAAAGGACACAGACAAAGTGATTGCGAACTCAAGTTAGGCACAACTTATATTCTCGCAGCCACGTTTCCAACGAAAAATAAAGGTATTTTACAAGACGTTTGAAACAGTGTGGTTGTTAGTATTTATTTACAGTACCAATTAACAGCAGTAACAACGTCCAGAATTTTTTTTTAAATCAGGGATTCCCCTTTCCTCTTACGGTGCGATAGTTTCATATTTCCTCTACCATTGAGATTTGGTGTTTTCAAAAACACACCCCTGTTTGCTGATGTGAGAGACATTTCCGTCCGTCCCTTGGTGATTTTAGCGGTAAATCGTGCGGAGAAAATATCGTTTGTCAAATTTGACGTTTATAGGACACAGGTCATAAAACCTGTATGCACCGTGTTTCAGCGCCCGTGCCATATCGTTGACCTTACATTTCTTCGTGCCTAGGCAGAAAGCCATCCCCAATCCAGTAGTTTTGCAATCAGTCCTTAGTTCAGTCCTCCCCGTGACCCTAGAATGTCCTAAAGAGCGGTAATGGTGTCTGGAAAGCCGTAGCCCTTTCACACAGACGCCAAATTCGAGACACTTTTTCTGTGATCGGAAAAGGACCAGACAAAATACATGCATAGCTGACTCGCATACACGGCGACATATGCGGTCGCGGGTTTCTTGGCCAGGGCAATTATAAGCGCACGGATGTCTATTGTCAACGAAATTTACTGAGCACACATATAATAAATTCTGCTAAACTTGACAGTTGACACGCTATACATGTGAATATTGCTTGAACATCTGTATGGATCCACGCGAAAGAAATTAGCTTTATTTTGCGACCAACATCGCGTATAATCATTTATATTCATGACAGTTTGATTCCACCTACATGTACTCTATCGTTGAAATATTCTATGAGCTGACCAGTTTGACCACGTCTGCAGTTTACGGTGTTATAAGGTGCGTTTTAATATCGGAAAACAGGCGACAATCTTCATCGATACAGCCGATGCGTAATTCATGATCGCGACTCGTGAATTTTTGAAGGCCTGTGTACCGCCATGGACAGACGGTGCCTACCGCGCCTCGGGGCAATTTCCCGCGTGATTTTATCTCGCATTGATCGAACGACTTTTTACACAAAATTGAAGTGGGGTCTTCTCTCAATATTCGCCTGCCGAAAGTCGGGGCTGGTCCAATTATCATGACTCTTCTGTCTGTGGAATATCAATACAATCGCTTTGATTTTTGGCAGTTGGAGTACTAGTTTACCTTTGATCGTAGGTGCAGTTGGGTCTTTGAAGTTTTTTTTCATACCGCTCACAAAGAAAGACGCGGACTATTTAGTCGTATCTACAATTTTTGGCACACCACAAGTATTATTTGGGTCATTCGTTTTCAACATTTATTACCTTTTTTTTTTCTATTTAACTTCTCCGAAATGGGCAAATTGTCGTAGTATAAATGTGCAATGCATGTGCCACAGATCTCAATGTTGCAGGTTAGCTAATTTCTTCACTACTGTTTCTTGTACCTCTACGTGTTGATCAATCAAGGAAAAAAAACTCAATACTTCGGTGATGACATCGTCCCTAATCTCCAAGCAGATTATGGGTGGCAAAAGACAGTATCGTATTGGCCAGGCAGTATCCAGTCGCCAGAGAGTGTCCAAAGGTGGCGTATTGGATCCTCTCTGACCAATGGATACTAAGTACTGCCTGGCCAATTTGATACTGTCTTTTGCCACCCTAGGATCTGCTTGGAGATTAATCGTCCCACCAGACCAACCGCATTGCAAGTGTCTACAAAGTTTGGTAACCACGGCACCGCGGTCAAATGCTTCTCCCCTCGTACGTTCCTTATCGTTGTTTTTCATCAAAACGCAGGAAGAGAATTACCACAACAAGGTTAGAGTCTGGACAAAACATGTCCATCAACCGGTGGTGTTTTCGGAAGTGGCACGACAGTCCAATACAAACAGCCGGTCGTTTCACACGCAAGGACGGCTCACAACCGCACACACAGTCACACTCGGGTCCGCCATGTCACATTAGTCACTCGGACATGATGTGTTACCGAATGATTCGACTGTCCGATGTTTGTTTGGAGTTCAAGAACCACATGTTGTAATGGCAACTAACACAGGGAACGCTAATCTCCAAGCAGATATGGAAGCTTCGAAGGCAAAGTCATAACGTCTTCCAGTCCCGATTTTTTTTAAACATTCGAAATACTATTAATTAACATTCGCAGTTCGCATGTTGTAACGAAAGATGTCACCGGATAAAAGTGGTTTTAGCTGTCAAATCAGTTCCATACCGACAAGAATATTGAACTAAGAATTTTAGGTTTCCTTCTAACATGCCGTCGTCACTGTGTACTAGTAGATGGTAAGGCTGGTGGTTATGAAAGTACGTGAACACGAAAACCCAAGATCTTGCTCAGAAGCCAATCTACTCTACTCTCCAATTGGCAGAGGGAAGATCGTTAACTTTTTACATATGGCCCGTTTTCTGTCGATACCCCCACCAACCTTGGGCGGCGCATGGACCCCCTCTGGCCAATGGATACTGCTTGGCCAATTTGATACTGTCTTTTTGCCATCCTAGGATCTGCTTGGAGATTAAATCGAGTTCTAATTCTCATCCTGCCTTTTTAAGTTGAAGTTCAAAGTCACAAATACTAGTAACGTCTGCGGAAATAACAATCTATACTGGGGCAACAATGGTTGGGTTGATGTAGACTATTTTCGTGCGGTGATACCATCATGGCCCGGCGGCACGTGTTGAGCACACAAAGTTATTCAGCTCCCCTCAAGTAGCGAAGCATCTCACAAAGCAAGCCCTTGGCGTTCTCTTTCATGTGCACCGACTATGTACTTTGTATTATCAACTCCCACGTGTGACATTCTGTGGTTAAACCTTCGCATCCAAAAGTCCACCATGTCCGACAATACATCAAAGACAGGAGTATTGAAAAGCCGGTGGCGTTGGCGCATTTTTATACCGGCGAGCGACGCTGTACATATATTTGCTCTGGACGCAATCGCAGGTGTGACATGTACAAGGTTTTTACACTCGACACAGATTTTCTGAAGTGGTTGTTTACACATTTCTGTGAGCCATTGTGTTGTTTGAACGGAAATATACACCTGACAGACGGTTCAGTCTTAATTTCCAAGCAGATGTTTCGTTGGCCGCAAAAGACAGTATTAAATTGGCCAGGCAGTATCCATTAGCCATCGTCTACGTCTACAGTATCCATTTGTCACCTAACAATGGATACCGTCTGGGCAATTTGATACTGTCTTTTGCCGCCACCGAAACATCTGCTTGGAGATTAGATCTATGTTTACAGGTGCATCTAGAATGGTTAGTTTCAACCCTTTTTCGCAGTGAGATTTCAGATATCATCGCTAAGAAAATCATGTGTCTAGATCCGACCCCAAGGACTCGAATCTTTCAATGCACGTTGTCGATAACATCAAAAAGTATAACTATAATTTGGTTGGCGCAAGCTTTTTAACAAGTTGATTACACTGGCGCGGTAATTATTTCTCTTAAACACTATTTGTATTTTCAGAGGAAAGCTATTGTAAAACTGCACCCTGCCTTTGTCTAGCCGTTGTTTTCATAATGCTCCCCATCTAATCTACAAGCAGATCCTAGGGTGGCAAAACAGCATCACCCTTGGGTGGCGTATTTGACCCTCTCTGGCCAATGGATACTGCTGGTCAAGAATTTTGATACTGTCTTTTGCCACACTAGGATCTGCTTGGAGATCACTCCCCATCACGATCTGACATAAAGTGAGCCAGTTGAACGTTTTCCTTGCTACCGAAGCGTAATGTGGCCAAACGCAAATACTGTGCCAAAAGGCCATGTTAGCACGAACTAGCTTAAACGTATTTATATGTAGTTGTCCTGTCCTATTAACAGTGTATCCAACACAAAAAGTACAGACCAGACCAGTTTATGGCTCCTGTGCAGTTTTTTTGTTTAATCTATACATGATAACAACCATGACGAGATGCATACATACATGTTCCACTAAGTCTACTTTGCTGCTAATAGTCTGACAGAGGAGCTCTTAACCTAACGCATCACAAGATATTTCCATTCTGTTCTGCCAGTTTCCTGTAAATCCTTCCTTCCTCCTGGAATCTTACATCATACATAAACTGCATTCTTGAAAAGCATGGATGCCTGAAGAGAGTAACATTGACACAAAAAAAGTGTAAAGCTCTTGTGTAGTGGTTTCGAGCGGAAGTAACCTGCATTTTGCTGTCTATGTCTAGAAAAAATTAGGTCTCTTGTGACTGAAATCATCTGCAGAATATGACAGAAAATGTATCTGGACAATACTTGTACTCATAACAACAAAATCATTCTGGAGAACATTTCTAACTCCTTATCAAAATTATCTCAAATTTCTTTACTCCGTTTTGTGGTCATATAAACCAAACAAAAGGAATCCTTACATAATTCAGTGGCCTCTCATTATCTAACTATTCCTCTAACAGATACAAGAACAGAGTCCTCATTTTATCAAAGCTAGCCCCTATCTTCTACTCCTAGACATTTTTGGCTACGAGAAGGGTGAAAATAAAGTTAGGAACTTTGCTGAAGGTTGCGAGGACGCCAGGCCAGGTCATGACAAAGGTGCAACCAGTCTTCTTGGAACAGAAAGCGCAACAATCTTCACTTAATGAACTTACTTTTACAATGTCCAGCATCTCAATGCAGAACTGACAAATGTGCATGGAGTGTATCTATACAAAGAGTGTTTGTTCTCAATGCTGTTTGTAACACTTAACACAAGTGGCCTTGCCCAATGTAACATCAGCGAAGAATAAAAAAGGTGTGACTAAAATTCAAAGCAGTAAGGAAGTAGCTATTACATGTATAACACTTCACTGTCATACTGCTATGCTAAAGCAGAGAATGAGGTAATGCATATTACAGAACAGCAGCACTGAACATAATGTACCTTCTGACAATCTCAACAACAGCCTTCCCTTCAACTAACCTAGAACATCCTCACTGTATACAGTAGATAGTCGCATGTATTACATTTGGTTTGCTGATGAATCCTTCCTGTTTTTAAACAACCAACGTTCTTCCCTAAAGTACAAATTTCCACTTTTTTTGCTCCTTGCATGTCGACGATCACGTTTTTTCTGTAACTGCACTACTGATCGTACACAAAACCACCCACAACCACAAACTGCTGCATAAGTACAACAAAATTGTTTTTTTTTACGTTCGCACATGAGACTATAGTTTCCCGGAAGACATCAACAAAGCACATGAACAACGAGTACCTCAGCTCTCCTGCAAAAATTGTTCTCAATATTTATGGCATATACTGCCTGCTGAATTTCATTTATTGACAAGATTGGTTTGCATTCATTGGCGCCTGTATAAGAATTTTTTAACAGCAGTGGAATCAATCAATAGGAAAGGGTGAAATTCGCACTAATTCTCCATTCAGGCTCTCTTGGTGGCGAATTCTCGAAAGTTATATGCAGAACTTGTGCAATTTTGATCACTACAAGTGTCGGATGTCATGATACCAAAGCCACAGCCGGCATGTGAGACTGTGTTTCTTCTGTCTCGTGGGATTTAACGGTTGGTGGGATGGTGGTCAACATTTCTGTGTTGTTTTCAGGCGGGACATTGTCTTGGATGGAGTAGATGTTACATAGCCTGGTTACCAGGCCTATTATAGCTCCCGAGTCCTACGTCCTCTCCTATTTGCAGAGAAGAGGAAGGACTCGGGAGCTATAACAGGTCTGGTAACCAGGCTAGATGTTACATGGGTGCCACAGACCGACATGGTGTTACATAGCCTGGTTACCAGGCCTATTATAGCTCCGACGTCCTACGTCCTCTCCTATTTGCAGAGAAGAGGAAGGACTCGGGAGCTATAATAGGCCTGGTAACCAGGCTAGACATTACATGTGCACCACAGACCGACATGGCGGCTGGAGGCTTGTATCACGACTGGCAGGACTAAGTAGAAATTGTGCGGTGGGTGGTGGGTCTGGGGAGGGTGTCATGAGACGGAGGAGATGGGGTTGTGGGGAGAGCCCATCTGGGTCAGGACTCTGTCCAGCCACTGCAGCGGGCCGTGCAGGTGGATCTCGATCCAGCAGGGGGTGGAGGTCACGTCCTGACGGTGGTACTCCGCGCCCCAGCCCTGAAGAGGGAGAGAACGGTCAAAGGTCACTTAGTGGTCATGTTTAGAGCATGTTGGCAGAGTGTACTGGACCTGAGCAAAACCTGAAATGTATTGTGCATAGCACTTTGGCAGAACGTCTCATATAAGGTCATATTTGTGTAAATAAGGTTAACATTCTCTCTGTAGTTTCTAAGTTATGTCTGAAAAGATGTGGACTGAAACAGGCAAAATTCTGATGCAACATTGACCAAACATCCAACAAAAATCGTGAAAAGCAGGGTCAATTTAGATTTGAAAAGACATTGAGGATTTGAAGAATCTACTCTTAAATCAATTATCTATCAAATATGTAATCAGTAAAGTTATGGCAGTGATAAAAACACCATAAAATGACTGAGAAGTTTCTGTTTCTGATTTTCCAAATCCTCATTATCTCTTAAACTGTATTGCCCATTGTCTAGTGTCCCTACCTTGACAAAGCTCATCCTGATGGTGCACATCTTGGTCAGCTCGTAGACGGCCTCGAAGCCGTGGTTCACCGACTGGGACAACAGCTGAGCAAACTCCTGGTTGTTGAAGATCTTCAGACTGCAGCCTGGTGGGATCTGGAGGGGGAGGGGGGCACGAGTTAGGACTGTGTAGTTGTGGAGCTACACTTTAGTTTTAATGTAGGCACAACTGCTCATCAAAAAAGCCTGAATCATGCGCCAAAGGAAACAGTTACTAAAGCAACTGGACATGATTTTGGAAACGGTCAGACATTTCAGGTAGCATCCACTACCTTTCATCAGTGACACTGGAGAGGGAGTTAGAATGTTGTTGTGATGTGATACAACAGTTTTCATGTTGTTTCACTGCCCGACAAAACAGCCTTAAACATGGTGTATGATAGTCTGATTCATCAGATATTCATACATGTATATTCATTTAAGCTTGCAGCAAACAAATTTTGTTTGAAACAATAGAAGACACCATAGAAGTGAACTAATGTTCAGAATAGTGAGAAAAGGTGAGAAAAATCACTGAACTATAAAACATACTGAATATTTTAAAGGTTACAGTACCCTGGACATAAAATATATATCTTTACCCCTTGAAGTCAGATCAAAAGTTGCTGTCCAGAGAAAGCCGTAAACCACACCTAGCTGCCTGAAATGTGTAAGAAGTACAAGACCTTCACCCTAAAAGGACAATCTAAGCTATCAATGTCCTGACGGGTCCTTAAGCATGAATGTATAATCGTCATCTTTGTTCTCAACTTTCTCTTTGATTGTGAAACTCTGCTTGGAAGGGCCACAACAACAAAGAGAAACTTGTTCACTTCATCTCCGCTCAAAAGCCAAAACCGCGATATCAGAATCGAAACGACTCTAAACAACTAATCCTGTCCATACTTCACGCGGATCAAACGGTTTCAAACCTGCCAGTTTGCGATCAGATAGCGGCAACCAAAAACCCGTTTTCATCCCAATCATGCGATCAGAAGGCTCTCAAGGTCACGGAGATGATGTGGCAAAGGGCCAGGATCAATATCAGTCAGCAGGCCACTCTCCGCGCGGGGTTATGGGCTGTTTATTGCCCTGTGGTGTAGCCGTTTAATTCCTGTTAACTCCTGCTTCAGCCACAGCTTCCACACTGGACGGTAAGAATTTACAGTCTGTCCCCCTGTCCTGACGAAAAACGCATCGATTTTGCCATTGGGCCGACGGAAAATGGCTTGCGGGGAGGTAAGGCCTGCGCCGAGATAAAATTTTACGACCCTCCGTTGGAATTTTATGACGATTCAGGGAGATGACAGTCGGCAGATAGAGCCATCCACGCAGGTCTAACTAGGCGATAGCTCATCCCTGTTGTCAGGGTGTATTGATCACGATGTCGTAATCAATACCATGGGCACTTCTTCTCGCACCAGACTGACTGATAACCATGGCGGCTCTTGATAATGTATGAATTGATGGCCAGTATTAGCAGTGAAAAGTCTGTGATAGCAATACACGATGCCTATTATCATCTGGTGAGGGATTACCAGAATATATATGCTGCGTTTGCTTGCCACTGCTGATGCATGCAGTCTTCAATGACTAATTTATGTTCATAGCTCTTTGGGAAAACTTTTTCTTCATTGGTGTCAAGACTACATAAATTTTTGGATAATTAAAGAATAAATAATTCTAAATTTTCTTTCGGAAGATTGATTCCTCTGATTTTCTGCCCTGGTTTTACAAAAATACTGGCATGAAGACTTGCACCGTGGGGTCGTGTGGCTTAACGGCAGAGTGCTCAACTCGGAATCAAGAGGTCCCGGGTTCGAGTCCTGACATACCACCAATCTTCTGCCCTTGGGAAGGGCACTTAAAACGACTTTCCTCACTTAGCTCAGGTGAAAATCAGTATTGTCCTGTCCTGTATTTGTCCTCTGCGTTGGAGGTGGCATAAAATAAGTTGAAATAACTTGAGTGTGCCGTCACCATGTCCAATCATGAAATGTTGGAATAATAAAAAAAAAAGACTTGCACACCTTGCATACAGTAGTGGGGTGGAATCCGTGGTGGTGGTTGCAGTTCCTACTCTGTACGAAGATGGCGCTGTCACTCAGGCACTCGGCGTAAACCTCTCCCCCAACATAGTATAGGTGCACGCCTGGAAACAGGTGAACATGTAGTTAATATGTCAAAGTACATGTGGTACTTTGTACCCTGTACACTTATTGTGCAATAAAGTTAAAGTTATATGTATTATGCAAAGGAGGAACTAGGAGTGTGTGACAATACAAGCCTTCATCATCCATCCTGTACTGCTACAGAATTATATCTGTGTGTCATCCTTCAAAAGTGTCGTTCCTTGTCTAAACTGTACCATACTAAGTATCCTCTGTATCTGTATCAATATAGCTGGTATACCTGCCCTTTGACGCAACACACCAGCTTCGCAGGCATGCAATGTTAAAGCCCCAACTGTGCTTGATAGCAGTGAGTTCTACTCTACAATAGTTCTTGGAAAATGAGAGTTTTTTAACACCTCAATTCTTGGTTGGTAACTCACCTTTCCCTATATGTCTCCTTGTGTTTTCAATGGTGGAGTTTCTATTGACGTTGGATATCAAGCCGAGACAGAAGCGGTCGCCGCTGTTGGAAGGGTCGGTGAAGCCGTCCACTATGATACTGTGACTTTTGGCATGGAACGGCTCGCCGACGCGGTTATTCAGTTCGTAGTACGCGATGGAGGCCCAGTAAACCGGCTCCTGGTACGTCACAGGTTGTACGTCGCCGCCTGAAAAATGAAAGCAGAACGTTCTCTCACCGACGATTCATAAGTATTCTTTATTGTCATCACTTATATCACTTAGATTCCATGCTTGTTACAATTACTCATGCCACACAGATGTATTGTTATGATGTACAATCAATTGGATTACTCTGAACGCTTACTGCACAACTAGATTAGAGACTCTAGAAAGCAGATTTTTCAAGAGGAAGGAGCGAGAGCAACAGCTGCGGATGATTTTCGTGTATTTGATCATCAGCCAATCAATCAGAGATTGCCCCTTCAGAACCTGTAAACATTCAAGATGCAGAAAATGGATCATCAGAATCACGTCACACGCACGCACACACGTCTGGAGCCTCTACTCGAGTACGATACGAGCCATGTCTACGGGAGAAGAGAACCACACGGGGTGTACGTGGAAAAACTGGAAGGATGAGGATTCCAGAGTCGGTATTCGTGAGAAATGCGGCGGGCAGCCTGGGTGTATGGGAGAGGGGGTTTACAGTAACACACAACATTCCATACTCATCATGCCATGTTATGCCAACTGTACATAACATAACCCAGGCCAGGCATGAGTATAAAAGCTACCCAGATCAGAAGACAAAGGAGAGGCACCGTACATTCAAGGAGAATAGTCCTCAACTCGGGTGGCGGTCTTGAAGACAAGGCGGCTATGTTTAGCCCATGTTCTATAAACAATGAGAAGTGATTATAGCTTACCACACAGTTACACAAGATCAAGGAGACACTGGGAAAATTTGAATTTTTTAAAATTCTTTTTAAAAACGTAGAAGCACTGGTGCACCTAACCTAAAAAGGAAAATCTAGTGTGCACGACATAGAAGGAAGTAGAAAAACCTATTTACAAACATTCATGCCCCTCTTCAGGGATTGAATCCAAAATTTGATACCTGACTTCAATTAAAAGTTTTGAACATTACAAGAAATTTTTAATGTGAAGAATATACATATATTAGCTACTGTACAATAGTACCTTTATGTACATAACCCTACACAAATATCTAGGTGCACCAGAGCATCTAACAGCCAAAATTAGGTTTTGGGTGGCCAAAAGTGCAAATGCACCTAGTATTTTGAGCCCAGACTTTCTCAAATGGCAATACTATTTTCTAGACAAGCGTGCATGTATAATCTAGAATAGAGGAACAGTAGATTTTAAAAGATATCTTGACTTAAGTGTTATTGAGTCAGGAGTAGTTTTGACTTTGCTGTGTTTCCTTTGCTAGCATTGCCTCCAATAAAAGGACTTCCCAGTATACCCTTTCATGCTTGCTCCAAGTCTAATGTTCTCGCTTGTCACAATGTGGTACATTTCAGGCTATTTGTTCCCTTCTTCAACTTGAAAATGCAGGCCAAACAGACACAAAATCAGAAGAGTATAAGATCATTAGGTGCAGGATTTTGACACTGTTGATGTTTAGGATGTTGTAATTTAGTAATAGTTTATGTACTGTGTATTTACTGTGTGTACTTTTATGTGTATCCAGGATTACCTGAAAAGCAGGCCGGGATGGCCTGAGTTGTAATTACTGGTTAAATAAAATAAACTGAAACTGAATCATTTCCAGAGAACCACATAGCTATAGTCATACTGCTAAATATAAGAAACTAACTCCTCCTTAACATTTTCAATATCAAAGACATTTTATATTCATTTCGAAGAAGCGTGCTGTCATTTCCAAAAACACCTGCACATCTGTACAGGAAAAATAACTGCATGCCTCGGCATAACACTGGTTCATACGTAACATGTCTTCTTCAGAAGTAATTGTACAGGTAAGAGAAGAGATGTAGTGAGTGAGGGACAGTACTTACTGACGGCGGTGGGTACATTGGGCACGGCGGGCGAGCCCAGGCTGCTGGCGGGCGACAGCTGGCTCGTCGTGTCCATCTGCTCCTCATTGTTCCTGTTCTGGTCTTCTCCAGGCGGCATGTACGCTGGAGGGGGCGTGTCTGCTGTGGACAGGACACACGCACAGTTTACACACACTCTTAGATGTTAAGAATATGCTGTATACTACTATACCTATGCCTATATGAACCTACGAAAATATTTGGGTGCACCCATAGAAAAAAGTTGGGTGCACAGCTCCAAATTGGGGTGCACTAAGGTGTACATGCATCCAGTATTTCCAGTGGGGGCGTGTCTGCTGTGGACAGGACAAACACACAGACAGTTTAAACACAATCTTTTTTTCTTCACTGATGAAGAGTGTCGGAGAGACAATTGCAATGTCTGACAATTAAATTCTAAGATCCAGTGGTAAAGTTTATTACTCTTGGAAACATGTCAAACTATTTGGTGTAATATAGCTAGCTGCCACCGTGCCCCGTGCCTGCTAAGCTGGTGTGTTACGCCAAAGGGCAGTTATGCCAGCTATACAGACAGAACCAATACACATAGCAACCCAGACCACGGCACAAGTTACAAGAACAAAAAGTTCCACAAAAGTAAAATGTTCACAGTCAAGAAAGATGTCACCAAAATGCATAAATTTTTGCCTTAATCCTGAGCCAAGGAATGATAAAACCCAAGCAAATGCGACCAATACAATACTAGTAACAAAATCAGCCAGCAAGTGTCAACTAAGTCAGAAAACTATGCAATAAGGTTAGTAAAAGAGGATGAAGCGGTTAATTGAGAGCTTGTTTTCTGCCATGTTTGTAATCTCCAAGCAGATCCTACAAGCAGATCTGGCAAGGCAGTATCCATTGATTGGCCAGAGGAGTGTAGCCTGGTTACCGGACCTATTTTAGCTTCTGAGTCCTACATCCTCTCCACTATTTGCGGAGAGGATGTAGGACTCGGGAGCTATAATAGGTATAATATAACCAGGCTAAGAGGAGTGTCCGTTAGCCACCGAAGTGGACACTACTCTGGCCAATGCATACTGCTTTGCCACAGTATGATCTGCTTGGAGATTACCCTGTGTGTACTAATAGTGAAGTGTAGAGAGAAAGAGGAGAGTGTAGTTACCGGGTTGGTTACCTGGCTGCATACTGTAGGGACTGCTGGGGCCGGAGCTGGCCGGAGAGTGGAGCCCCGGGGAGTGGGGGGACTGCATCCCGGGGCTGTTCTGGAACGACTGTGGAAATGTGGCATTGTGGGGCATCGGGGGCTCGGGGACGTTGTGGTACGGTAGGAGCGTCTGCGACGGGACGAACTCGCTGTGGCGGGGTACTAACACTGGCGGCAGCACTGTAAGAAAAGGTACATGCTGGTTAACAAATGTGCCTGTACCTGGACAAACTTAATTTACTACTCCTAGATACATAGATATAGGGAAATCTGTGATGGGATACTAACACTGGTGGTAGCACTGTGGGGAAGGAGCATGATGGTTAACAAATGTGACTAGATACCATTTCCAGCATATAGGTAATTCCCTTCTCAAAGATGACAATTTAAGTTAAATTTTAACACATGAATATTGGGAAAACTTGTAGTCTTACTGTTGAGACTAGAAATATATATACCATCATACAATGATGACAATTAACCACTAAAATAGGCTTTTATGTATAACTTATAAATAATTGGCCAAACTTCTTTAGGTAAAGGTAAAGGAACAGGTACATTCTGTATGTAAAGCCCTGTCCCTGTACCTGTACCTGTGAATGTTCCAGGTACACAGCCATACCTAAGGGCCATCGTAATCAAATAAATGCCATTAAAATCAATTCATGGATGAACCAGACAGGTGATTCTTCTTACTTGTAATCACAGTAGTAAGTATTGGCCACATCTTTCCCCCATGGATACCACAGGGATGTGTGATAGATAGGGACTTCATTCTCGTGTCCCTGCCCTCACCATCTCCCTGTGGTTCCATTATCAGATCAATAACATCCCACCCTTATCTCCTGTACTTCACCTTCCGAGACACCACACAGACAATATTACTATCACTCAGCCTTCACGCAATTTGGGCTATCTCCGACGGTGATCGTAGCGGGTCCCAGGGATATCTATTACCCTGCACCTTCATTCAATACGCCCCTCGCTGTTGGCTATCGCTGTCGGACGGGACGGTTGAATCGACCGGGAAGATCGGGGTTTGATAACAGCTGGTGTCGCTGTTAAACTTCACCCAGCAGGAAATTACTACCTGCTTGATACATCGCAGCAATATTGAGGAAGACCTTTACCGTACAGATGGCACAGACATCAATAAAAACATGCGCCAGCAACCGAAATGAAAAACAAGGTTTACAAATAGACCAGGATGAATTTTTTTTGCGAGCTATCATCCCATGGGAACTTTCAATCAAGTTTAATGGAAACTGTAACTGTGGCCTTCAGAATCAGGGTGTGGGAAAGTTTATACAGATTTGTGAAACAAGGTACTACACCATCACAAGATGCCAGTCTTCAAATCTTAAATTACATCTATCAAATCATTGCAAGACAGAAGTCCTTCCTCCTATGAAAAACTGCCTCTTTGAATGATTCTGACTGCATTAGTAACCAAGTACTGCATTACGCAGTATGACTTCAGCTTTTTAAGCTGCTAAAACAAGCCTTTTTACCGTTTAGCCTGGGGCATTACAGGCTAATATCTATGCAAGTGCTATATTGCTTTCTTCCATCATGACATTAGGAGTAACTAAAGGTTGCTCTCTAGTACTTTCCGTATCACTTTTGTAGGTAAAGCAATATCCTTTTACTTATTACTTCACTTAAGTGGGTGGGGGTAGAGGGAAGCCATGAATAACCTTGACATCCAACTCCAAATTGCTACACAAAATTGTCCAAGACAGTAATAACATTCTAGGCCCTTCTGACTCAGGCCTAGGAAAAACAATTTTGTGTTTCCTATTTCCCAACAAACCTTAGCCTTTTTTGGTGGACCCTTGTATATGAATTTTTTAACCTGATCTACCTTTTCTAGCTCCATGATCAGAAACCTAAATGATGAAACATTGTACAATCCGTTTGCCAACATTGACATTGAAAATATAAGTGTCTTGATGCAAAGTTTTAATTTGTAAAACTGTACAAGTTGGATCACTAGAGAATGCCAAAGTTTAATAAAAAAAAATAAAGAAGAAGAAAAAAGATAATCCCTACCTAATTTTTCCAGGACTGAAACAGGAAACACAACATTTTTTCCTAGGCCTCACCTTGACTCCATGCATGTGTCAAATGTACGCAGCGAAACCCACGTAACAATGACTGATGCCAGGATCCCGTCAAATCCTGGCGAGGACAGAATTCAATCGTTCCGCGTGTAATTAGGATTGTTCTGATTTGATTTGGCTGCTCTAGCAGATTACATTTTGACCTTCAACTCAGTTAGTTGATCCGAAATGTTGCAAGCCTCTTCTGTCATGAAACTTGATGTGTTGTGCGTGCAATAAGTTCTCACCCAGAAACAATGGGCAAGACTCAAGTTTAGGGTTATTGTGATCGTTATTTTGCAGGCAATTCCCTTTCAAAATCAGTAACATCAGGTGAGGGAGAGGTAAAAAGAGATTCCTCACCAATATCGTTGAAGAGATTCATTTGTCACGTATAGATACAGTTCCTAGTGAATTCTTTTATCAGTGACAACTTTGGAAGGATAAGGATACTAACCTCCAAATTTTCGATGGCTATCAGTCCATCTTGTTCACGGAGTGGCCTAATCTCGCGAGAGCGCGAGACTAGGCCCGAGACTTGCATCGGTCTGTCGGGTCCCACCT
>NW_017803824.1:1646585-1818212 GCF_001625305.1 Branchiostoma belcheri | reverse complement strand
TACTTCGGAGGGAGGCGACGGGGGGTGGGACCCGACAGACCGATGCAAGTCTCGGGCCTAGTCTCGCGCTCTCGCGAGATTAGGCCACTCCGTGAACAAGATGGACTGATAGCCATCGAAAATTTGGAGGTTAGTATCCTTATCCTTCCAAAGTTGTCACTGATAAAAGAATTCACTAGGAACCAGATTCCTCACCAAATATTCAGACAATGCCGAGAAATAAAATAGGTGTTTTTTACTATGACTTGAACCAAAGAGACTTGAGTTTTGTACTTTTTGCAAAAGTATTTCAACAAAACTATTGGATTTTTGGGTTTCCATTCTCATTTTCAGACAACTAGGGTAGCCAACAGCCCGTCAGCTTACATGTCTAATGTTATAATAATGTCATTTTGTTTATTTATCTATATACTCCCAAACACAATTTAGTTTGGAGCCAACCAATCAGTGTTTGGAATCCATTGAGTAGCACGGCTCATTACAGCGAATCAGAGAACTGGACACAATTATTCCTGGACCAAATTAGGAGATACAATTATTTGGAAAGTGCACATTTCCAGCAGGGTAACTCGCCTCGGGGGAGCTATAGGTCTTCTTCATGTCACATCAAGAGGGGTCAAGGCCTGGGGGTGGTTCATTTCATCTACACAAAGGTGGACAACTACTGTGGCCAAACAATAGCCTCTACCAGGCTTGGGGAGGCGGCTGGAAAGAGTAGAAATCGGCCAAACAGAGAGATAAGCATGCAAAGGGAGTTTGTGGTGCGGCGAAATGTTCTCTCAACAGACAAACTTATCTCTCTATTTGGCAAATTTCTACCGATTTCTAGCCTGGTAGAGGCTAGCCAAACAAGGGATGGCAACTTTCATCAATCAGTGCTTAAGGCCTTGTTATGTTAACAACACATTTGAGTGTTCTGCATACTGATCATCTTGCTGATGTAATTATAGAGAGCACTTTGCTATGCCGGAACCACTACAGAGAAATCTGTGTTGGTAATAAATGCTGCCATAAAAAAGGACAATCTCGTTAACAATTCATAAGCTGCTGCACATAAATTTTCACTGACAAAAGGACTACCTAAATATGTGTTTTTGTGGCTACCTTTCCATATCCCTGCCATCCTATGTAGGAAGAGTGACTCACTCTGTTATTTGTTTTCACGGTCAGACAAGTAAATCAACAAACACTTTGAAAACACACCACACATCCGCTACAACAACAAATACCTCCACAACCAGTCATTATAGAACTATCTCCATTCAATGTTTGCCAATGAAAGAGACCATTCTGTTTCCATTATTTTCAGATTGTGTGCAAACTCATTGCCACCTGCCAACACACGCTGTTGGTATTATTGGTTTTTCTGCACTCCGTCAGATACAAACAAGTTTATTTGACAGCTCTGCACTGATTTGATGTGGTCCGTATATTTGAGAAGTATTGGTTTTTTGTAAGATCATACCGCCACAGGGGTTCTTGCTATATGTGTCAATGGATATGTGCTGATACAAGCAGCATAGGGTACTCATCTAAATTCACTGCATCAAGGATCATATATCATCATATATGGAGGATCTAATATCAAGTTGTTCTACAAATTCAAAACCAGAAAACAACTGCTTGTAATATTGTATTGGTTATTTTACCAAACCTGTTACAAAATATACTTTTCAGCTTTTTTTCTGTAGTGACTTAATCTACTAATCTCTATTATGATATGAAAAACACATTACATCCATGTAAATTGCAATGTATCTTGTAGAGATGACTTTTTAGACAAAATCAACGATTTATGATTTCATAATGGCAACTGATAAACGCCATACATACATAGGTAATTCATAGGTATTGCTTATACAGGTTTATGATAAAACAGTTCCATCTACACTAAACAGGTCAAAATTCTAGTAGTCCTTCCGCTAGTCAGGCCAGAGGAGCTCCACAGAGGTCTAGTCTGTGAGAGTTTGTGTTACACACAGTCTCGCATGTTTCTGTGCTGGGAATATTTCCCACAACCAAACATGTTACTTGATCAGTTCAGCTTCCGGACTAGACCTTCCTGGCTCCACCCGTAATGGCTTTATGTTGTGGAGAATGTTAACACTTAACGTCTAATAACATTCCCACAGTTTAGTCTCCCAAAGACTTGAACAAACACTTCTCCCCGAGGAGGAAGTGCAGTAGAATGCAGTAAGACCATTACTAAATACCATTTGTGACAGTCACTGGTCAGACTGGGACATACTAGTAATCTTCAAGCAGATAGTGGAGGTGGTGGTGTTTTCTGATTACCAGGCTTCTTGGTTCTTTGACGGCCATTGCAGATTTGGATGTAGGGATGGAAGCTAACTCTTCTGTCTCAGAAGTCTTGTACTGTACTTGGTCTCAGAAGTCTTGTACTGTACTTGGTACTATGATCAAAGAGGATAGCAACTTCTCTAAGACTCTATGCAGACAAACTGGACCCTCTATGGCTGGCCAACTCCCAGGCCAGTTGCAGTTAAGGTTAGGCCAATTTCTACTATTTATTCAGCCTGCAAAAGAGTCTGGTGGAGAGTGGAGACTAGAAATCCCCACCCTTCCTGTCACGCCAGACTCCCTGCACCCATTCAGGGACAGGCAGGGCCAGGGTGAGGGTTGTCATGAGAAGTGGGTCAGGGAGGTGCCAAACAGGGATGATTCTGAGAAGCTGTTTGCCTGTCCGAGAATCTCAGATATCTGCTGAATTTCACACGTGCAGGGATTTCCTGAGACGTTGGCTGGCGCATGGAAATGTTCGTACATCGTGCATGCGCAGTGAGGTTACTCAGGGGCAGGGAAAAAGTTCAAAAACAAGAAAACAATAACAGAAATACAGCTGCATCCTGGAACCCCTTTCTGACTCACCCCCCCATTGAAATCCACCCCTGGCCCCTGTCTGGTGGGAAGGAAAGGAACAGTGCCAAAAGGGATGGTCGGACAATGAGGTTTTTGACCTTTGGCCTTGACCTGGGGCCCCGGCTATTTGTTCAGGGAACCTGCAGACCTCTCTCTCAATGAATAACTTCCTCCTAACTGTCTGCATATGTGATCAAAAGGACAGCTGGCTTTTCAACTAGGACTGTAGGAGCAGACAAGGCAAAACAACGTCATAGGCGCAAAATAAACCCACTTTCTACTTTGTTCAGCCATCTAAATGAAGTCTTTATCACAACACCATAATGTGTAAATGGTACACATTGTACACAGTGCTTATGATACTGTAGTTTTTACAGTGTCGTCTGTATGGCGTGATAGTAGACTAGAGTGACTGACAGGTGCTAATATCATTATCTTGGCTCTCAACTTGAACCTTCAACTCAGTCAAGTATATCAACTGATAGCCATCATCCAGGCTCTCAGCACTAGAAAAGAGCCTCTACACTTCTTTCAAAAGGACTTTCCCTACCCAATCATGTAAGTGTCATTGACAGAATGGGATCACGACCCCCCTTTTCAACCTGGTCAATACAGCCTGCGGGGCACCAGAGATGTGTGCATGAACTTGCCTGTTGACACATGTCTAGACAGTTTCAGCAAATATGCTAAGAATACAAATGTTAGGTGCTACAAGTCATCCTTAATCTGAACCGTAACTGTGCTTGCTTCTCCAACTCATTTTGTATCAGCTAACTTATTTTCTTCAAAACTATATCGCAAGTCGTTCCCGGCAGGTGCAACCATTTCGCTGCAATTACCCGTGCATCTACGTGATGGTGTTATCTTGAACGTGACTTCCCTTTGTCAACATGTCGCTTCGCATTTTGAGAGATCTCCTCAGCATAATCCCTTGTTCTAGCGTTGGTCTCTAGTTATTTGCGGTGATGTGGCGGCACAATGGCACTAGGTGCGTGGGCCCTTCAGGTAGCTAATTACATTACATAAGTGTTCGTACTACCTGAGGTTACCATGACAAACTGTGTAAACACGCTGCCCGACGTCCCCACACCCATCTCAGACAACCGTGTGAGTGGAACCCCTTGTTCAACCCTTCGAGGAAGAGTAATCTCCAAGCAGATGCTGGGGGTGAAAGATCAGAACGTTTTCTGACTGCCATATGTATGGGGTGCCGGTAAGTGCCTGTCAGGAAGCCTGGCAGTCAGAAAACGTTACCACCTTTCACCCTGCAACATCTGCTTGTAGGTTTACGAATGATCTACTAGGCCTTACCTGGGCTCTCTACCCTCTTGTAGTGGTATGGGTTGATACAGACCTCCTTGGTGTCCTTAGCCCCAAACGGATAATTGCAGTGCTCTAGTGGCTTCAGCTCATGATGGCTTTGTAGGTCCGGCCACCGCCATACTCTACAGTATATCACGTGCGGAAGGCCTTTCCGATGGGAGACTTGCAAGCGCCCGTCCAGGGACCGCGGGATGGTCACGCACTTGCTGGGCTGTCCCGGGCAACTCAAGGCCTTTTCCAGTTCCTCCATTGCACCTTTTTTCTTCTTGAGCTTCTTGACGAGAGAGTCTACGGCCTTCTCGGCCCACTTCTCCTCCTCGTCTCCCTGCTTCCAGCCCAACAGACGCTTCACGGCTGGGCTGGTAAAAGAGAAGAGGCTCGCCATTGTCATCTTGCTTGTGTGGCCAGCAGATTGAGAGAACCGTGTTCGCTACCGCCGGGCCACAAGAAGTCCAACCTCCTCTCCGGTGGGTGATACACGCAACAACGATGTACTAGTACAACAGCACGCACTCCTCCAGGGCGGCGGGCTACACTGATGGATCACCGAACCGCTCTTCTGCATTGATGAATATTCATCCAGGGCCTTTCCTGTGGAATAATAATAGATACAGGTTTGATGAATGCCTTTGGTGGGCTGCATCACATGGACCTGTCAAGTGATGTAATTCCTGATGATTCAGACAACAAGTATGCCAAGTATTAACGCTGGCTTTTTCACATAATCCTGTCCACTGTTCTTCAGTTTACACAAAAGATTTGACTAAACCCTGCCAAAATGGCCATTTTTCTAGCATACATCGTATAATACGTTGTAGTAAATAATTTGTAGTAACAGAACTCCAGAGGACCATAGCACTCCCATATAAACAAGACCCGGTGTTGCCTGAAAATTATGCTTCTGTGGCCAGACGACGTGAAAGGCCGACAGGGCGGCTACTGTAAAAGCACTATCTCGAC
Source organism: Branchiostoma belcheri (assembly GCF_001625305.1). Classification (NCBI taxonomy): domain Eukaryota; kingdom Metazoa; phylum Chordata; class Leptocardii; order Amphioxiformes; family Branchiostomatidae; genus Branchiostoma; species Branchiostoma belcheri. The sequence continues at coordinate 1,813,049 of NW_017803824.1, read as the reverse complement.
TTTGTCCAAGACGGATTATGTTTCACAAGAAACTAACTTGCAGACAACAAAGCAGAAACACACTGGCGGCCGTCCAATTTTTTTAACACCGTGGAAAAAAAGGGCGACCAACTTTGCCCTCGCCCCTCCCCACCACACTTCCTGGTCTCCCAACCTGTGCAGGTCCGTGCATGTGAACCGGGGGACAACGCGAGTGGACACTGCGTGGAGGAATGCGTCCGAGTCAAAACAACGCATGGGCAAAGCTTGAAAGAGCTGGGAGAAATTCCGGCATTGTTCCGGGGCCTACACGCGTCCCAATCATACATCAAAATACTCTGTCAAAATGGCGCCGTCCATTGAAAATAGCGACCTCCCCAAATACGGAATACCTACACAGATGCTGGGCAGAGAACCCTGGGTCGTTTCGGCGGCCGCTGATGGAGTCGTCCTCGCTCTAATTATTCATCTACGGCGGGAAAATTCTCCGACAAAAAATACATTCCAGAGAAAAATTGTCGTTTGCGCGTCAGGCAGGCCTAAATTTCGGCTAGAGCTTTCGACTTGGCGACACTGGGACTGGCGGCGGTTCACCGGCACATGGGGGTTAAGGCATCCATCCGCGCCGGACTATTTGCACAAATGTATTTATTTTTTCCTGGACACACGAACACTCCCCCTTCCATCTAAGTACGTTCATTCTGGTACCGATCCTTATAGCAATAAATAAGGTACACACTCACCGCGGTACATTCGCCGGATGTGAAAGGTGAAGCGCGGTCATTAGAACTACTTTCTCTCAGCGCGCAGCCGGAAAATGGATGCGGCCCAGGATGGGGTGCACAAGGGGTGATGACGTCACCAGAGTGGCGACACTGAGTCTGAGATTTGACATCAACAGTCCTGGGGGGTCAGGGACCGTCCGCAGAATAAATACGGGCCGCAAAATCAGGCGGGAATGGCTTTCCTTCCATTTATTCGGACACAACAGCACAGCCTTGAATACTCCGTCATCTCGCCTTGGACTTTTATATCCCCTTCCGTGCGCGCCAAAAGAGAAACAGAACGCGCGATAAAAAGCCTGACTTCGCAGGGGACCGACAGTACGTCTTGTTGTCGGGGTCATACAATACATGAATAGACTTATGGATGGACTCCACCTCCAGTCTTTTCTTCACGCTGATACAAGATAATGGTGACAACAATGAGAGAAAGTAACCATGAGCGGTCCATCGCTCTTTTGAAGTCCACGCGTATACTGTGCACTTTCGCTTGGCTTGTGTCTGTTACAGGGTTCGGCTTTAGTTTAGTGAAAGCAAGGAGGTTCAAAAAGAAAACCTCCTTGTTGAGGAAACCAACTAGTTTCGCCACTGGATTAATACAGTAGTCGCTCATTCAAGAGATACATGTATAAGATCGTATAATGATAAAGTTTTCACTCTCTTACTAGTGAGCGGGTCTGTGAAAAAACTTCAAAATCAAAAGGTTTTCATCTAGCTGAAACCACTATACCGTGTGAAGGACGAATCCTTCACGATAAAAAAAAACGTCCGAAGAAAAACAAAAACAACAATTAACTTACATGACCACCAGGTAGTTGAAAACAAACACACCTCGCACATCTCTTTCACAGTGGTCTTGTGACGAAGTGTACCTATTTAAGTACTTCCACTCGCGTGACCAATTATTTACAAAGTAAAAGGCAGTCGCCTCAAACTATTGTTTACGATGCTATTAAAAACGGAGAGATTCATTGCTGACAAAGATCATACGAAAGACGACGATAAAGATCTCGAGACAGAATTTTTATGTTTTCTCGTTGGAAGTAGCGTCTATCTTTTCCCCTGAATGATAAATTTGTTTTTGTAGGGAAAACAGTTGTTTTTCTCCTGTGGTGTGATGATAAAGTTCTGGCGGTGTACTTTCCGTCTCTGTTTAGCCTCTACCAGGCTTCGGGACTGAAAAGAGTAGAAATTGGCCACATAGAGAGATAACATGCTGGGGATTCACCGGGTTCGCCAGGCCAGAGAGAGAGTACAGTTTTTGGGTGCGACAAAATGCACTCTCTAGCGGACCAACCCCCTTGGCATGTTAACTCTGTATTTGTCCAATTTCTGCTCTTTCCAGCCGCCTCCCGAAGCCTGGTTGGTAGAGGCTAGTCCCTGCATGCGGAAGGTAGCTCGGATGGCGCACAGGTCGCTCAAAAGAGGAGACACCGAGTCTGTTTCGCACGGATTTTCTACAGGCACATGAACTAAATCAGGACAGTTTTCATGTTCTTGCAGCACAGACATACACGCGAACTTTGGGTTATAAAAAGGGTGAGTTTCAATATGTAAATCCGACCGTTTCCGCGTATATTAACTATTTCAAGGACGTGACCTTTATTGGCTAACTGTGAGAGGGCGGCTTCGGACCGTTCACCACCGCGGATATATAGATTTGGTTTGACTGTCACATTTCCTTCTATGGCTTCTTCTTTCATTCCTCCCCGTCCCTTGAATTGTTTCAATGTCATTCTCTTACTTTCTTTTCTGTCTGCTTTAATAATAAGCGCCTTTCGAGTTTCTTGTGCCTTTCCCCCTTCTTTTTCTGTGCATACGTAACCGACGCTTTCGCTCCGAAAAGCAACCTTAAGTTTGTACAGTATACGCAGGTGTACACCCTAGGTAGGTATGGGTATTACTCGTAGGTACAATATAACAAAATTCACGTTGACTGAAAGGCCTGCCCTGTTGGAACTATCTTGCAAGTTTGTGACATTTTATATCCATGCACCTTGGAAAAAGTCCATGTACACTTAGCTTTGCGAAGACTAGTCTGCGGCCTGTTGCAATGTCAATACACCTGGAGTCCCGCTGGCCTACTAAACTTCTAAATCTGTAACTGCGCGGCAGATTTCAGCCGCGGCCAATGCCGGACTGTCACCACCTCTTTATACGCGCTGTGCGCCGGGCGAGACGGAGAGCACGATATTTAAACAAAGGAGAGGGAAAGTGCGTGCTCCCGACCCCGAGCAATCCCCCCGCCGCATTCGTCACTTTTGTCAGTGTGTACAAAACATGGCCTAACGGTACCGGACCCCGCGGTACCAACAGCTACAGGCGCCAACCAAGTTTGCCGTTCCAATTAGCCCCTTCCAGGGCGGATTGGCTTTATTACAAGCGATGTCATTATGTGCACTTGTCCTTGGGAAAGAGCCCAAGCTGTCTCAGATGATACACAAAGGCAACTCAATGGCGACTTATTTGATGTATGCATTACAGACGCTTATGAGTTAATGCAGAAGTTGTTGGTTTCATCCCTATACGTGCATACCTCCATGGTATAACTATAAAGATTGACTGATGTATTTTCAAGCCTTAAAGTGCATGGTACGACAGGTGCCTTTGTCCAAGTTCTGGCGATAATCTCCCATTCTTATTTGATGAAATGAAATGCTCAAATATAGTCTGAGCAGCGCTTTCTACATTGTAGCGTTATGTCTTTTGATGTTTATAACATAATTGTAATCACAGTTTACTGCTGTCGGTCACATATAAATGCCGAAACTCATGATTAGTCCTACTTGAATTGTATACTGTATTGGCTCTTAATGTTTATGTAATTAGGATGATAATTTTCATCCTATACCCTTTTCTTTTCTGTACTATGTTCAATATAATTCGTTGTCATATGCAATAAAGTTCGTCTTCTCTAAAACGACACAGCGTCATTGGTAGGACTCCTTGCGACGATTTCTAGTCTTGCATCACAACTGACATAGGCTGGCCCCATCATCTGGAAACAAAGTACTAGTAGTAGAACGCAACGGATGATTTGATACAACTCTTTAGATACACTGAATCATATTTGGCGTCACAACAATTATTGTACGTTGCCCACCAAGTGCCTTGACCTAATAAGGCGCTAGTAACCCGACACCGCTGCTTGGAGTCACAAACTCTTGGACAAAATTGACACAGGTGTTAGCGCGTCCTACATTTTTTTCTTCCGTGACGTGTCAGTGTGTGTAGGTAAGGCCTTGTGAGAATGCAAGCGTACGTCCTTCACCCAGTTGTAAGACGTACCTATTGACCAGGCTACTTAAATTTACAAGGACGATGTTCGGGGCTTTGGAAAGCAACTATCATTTCAGCGCCTCCTGGCGTTGGTTAAACGAAGTGCAACCCACATGACCCAAACAACACTAAGTATTACTTGTGCTAGTTCACTCTACCTTGTAACGCTGTAAGTTATGAGGAAATTAAACTGCGTAGTTTCTGGATTGTAAGAATAAGACTTAAGTTTATACTGCAAACAGCTTGGATATCATTGTGTTCCTATCTTTTTTTAAAATTTGACATTGAATCAAGAATGTCATGGCCTTATCTCACAATAGAAAAGCAACACACATACTGTACAACTTGTTACTTATTTATTAGCTTTTATGTATGTACAGAATACATACAATGGGAAAGGTGTCTATACATACATGTACAGTTATAGAAAGGGTGGCACCTGTCACACCAGGCCTTTGTTATGAAACCAATGCTACCTATTGTAGCCCATTACAACTGACATTGTGTCAAGACAAACTGCCAGTGTAGATACATGTATATGTAACGTTACATATATGTTACTTGCAATATCTTTTATCAGTCTTTCCTAATTGAGATGATGGGAAACCATATACTGGCCATACGATACACAAAAGTTGTAACATTTCTTGTAATTCATCCACTATAAGATAGCATAAAATGCATCTTTAAGATGCATTTTATGTTCATGCCATAATATGGCATGAACAAATTTTGCTTTCCTGATATAAGTCTGAATGTTCCCTCCAGTGTTGAAGTTAGAATGGGACACCTTACAATGTTGTTGGAAGTAACATGGCATTTGGAAATCCTGGTTCGTGTAAACTATAGGGTCATGGCCACTACACCAGAAATAATATAAAAGGAAATTGGCCTAGATATGAGTAAACAAGAACTTGGACCGAAGTTACGCATGAAAATCATGACATGCATAGTAAACAAGACACTTTTTCATTTTTTTTTCAATCAGCATGAAAAGCTGACTGTTACCATAGCTATCAATAGCGGAGAATCTGTCTGGCAGTGACATAGGGAATGCAGGGTGTGTTATCTGTGAGCCATGTTTAGATTACAAAACAAACACCCTCCTCCCTTCACCAGGATTTCCAGAATACCAAGTTGACACTAGTTAATGCCAAGGTCATGTCTCACACTGACCATCATATAATACATGTACTAGCATATTTCATGACAACAATGGTATGGGTAACAAAGTTCTGGGTTTGAATCCTTAGCAGGCCTCAATGTTGTGACTTTGGAAAAGACATTTTCAGTTCACCTATTTCCTCATTCGAAAATGAGTACCTAGCTTTGGTTGGGAAGGGGCATCCTTTCAGATGGGACATTTCCTATGTCACACCTTGAGCATGTTAAAGATCCCACTACAGTTATCAAACTTATCGAGGAGTGTTGGGGTTCTTTCAGGAGTGGATGGACTAAAACCTATAGTCTGGTCTTACACAGCAGAGCTTATACTTCCTGTACAACAACTTACAGGTGTATTACCAGTTGAACTTAACTGAAGCAAATAAACATTCCAAATAACCTGTACCAGACAAGTTTTACTGGCATCACTCAATTTCTTTGCAACTTCAGAACTGCAATTTTACCAACTGCATGTGCATCATAGATCTATTCATCAAATCAAAATAACTGAGAAGATGGTTTGTACTACACCTGAAGCAAACCAAGTCTGAAAATCATGAATATTAGTTGAGAACATGAACTGACTTTGCTGCATAGATGATGCATGTTTTCACACTACAGTCACAGACTAATATAATATGGACTTAATATGAAGGGTAATGTGTACAGAGGTAGTCAAGGATACCTTGCTTCTAGTTCTACATCAATACTGGGCTATAAGTTACATTATTGGTGACCAAATGGTTTTGTATTGCTATAGTCCAAGTGCATACCATCAGTTCCCTCATCTGCTTGAGTTTTGGAGTTAGTTGTGTGAACATGTCCGGTTTCAGCTCCTGTACACTTGTACTTACGTAGGTCTATGCCTTACACTCTTTCTCGATTTTGTGGTTTTCCTCCATTTTCAATGCGACAGATGCCGCAGCTTTGGCAAGTTCTTCCTTTGACATCACCTTTGTCTTCTCAGAGTCCACTTTGCTGCTTCCTTCTTTTTCTTTCTTGACAGTTGTAGCGGCTGCATGCTTGCTGTGTTCCTCCTTAGATGGTGATTGGCCTGCCGTCTTGCTACTTTCTTCTCTTTTACTCTCTTCTTTCTTCAAGGCGGCAGCGGCTGCTGCCTTTGCAAGTTCCTCCTTACAAATCAGTGGGATACCAATTTTCAGATTTTCGTCTTTCCTTAGCAGAGCTCCAGTTTTCAGGAGCGAATCTTTCTTGTCAACAGGTTCTTTTTTACTCTTCTCTTCTGGCTTGGGAAGAGCACTTGGCTGCTCGTCTTTGCTGCCATGTGCTTGGGTTTCTTTTGCAGTACCTGTATCAGCTGTTACGTCCTTAATGTCTTCTTTCCCTTCTACAGGACGGCTCTTTTCTGGAAGTATTTTAGGTGGCTTTAGCGTACCTTTTGTCTTGATCAGACTGTCTTCCAATGGGTTCGGCCTGCTGGCTTCACTCTGCAAAGCCAGGTCACGGGACTCCTCCGCGGTTCGGATGGCATCTACGCGTTGTTGTGAGTTCGGCTCCATCGTGTTGATCTGTTCCAGAATAGCGTGCATGCAGCCTTCGTGGTCTTCGCTACGCAACGCCGCTCCCAGTCTTGGATCGATCCTCTCCTTTACTGCTGCTATGGACTTCACAAAGGGTGCGATTTGTCTGGCGATGGTGGTGCAGTGTTGCGTCTCCTGCTTAAGTCTCATCAGATCCTTTAGCTGCGCTTGGTACATCTCCTGTTCATGCGTAACCCTCTGGAAGCACTCCTCCCACCACTTCTGAAACACGGACTGCATCTGTTCAACTGCCGTATACTGGGTGGAAATGGTGAAGTCCACCTGGCCACACTCCTCCATCAGGTTCGTCACCTTCTGTTCCCGCGTCAGGCAGCGTCGCTGCGTCAGATCCCTGTGGAGCTCTTGGATGTCCTTCTTCAACTTCTTCACCCTGTCGTTCAGGATCTTGTAGTTTGCGTCATAATTCCTACTGTGCTCTGCGAAGGGGCCCGACTCATCCACAAACACCTTGCAGCTGTTGGCGTTGAAGTACTTCCCGTGGCATATACTAAGGGAGGAGTTCACGTGCATGGCCGTTGTCCTACACTTCTCGGCGAGGCTATCAACAGTTCCGTCTTCGTTGTTCCTTGAATGATCACCGTCACCACTTGCTGATGTTCCTGAGCTGCCTGACGCGTGCCCGTTTGTTTTGGAAGACTTGTAGGCTAGTCCGTTTCCTAGGAGGGGCTCAAGGCACCGGGCGAATTCCACCTTGTGGTCACAGTTGATCTTACTGCTGGTGGTAGGGCTGAGTTGGTGCGGTAAGTGCACGATAGCCATCAGCCTGTCGATCAAAACAAACCCCAGGTCTAGGAAGTCATACTTGTTCGCTGTTAGAGAGAAAGTTTTGCTACTGGAGATGTTCACTTGCAATGTGGGGAGCAGAGCGGCTAGGGTGATCAACTGGTTCTTGAAGGCTTTCGACTTTTCCTGGTACTGAGTGTCTACCGCTTCGACGAGTCCTTCCTTTCTTTCTCCTAACTTTTCCTGCATTTGTTCAAAGAGGGTCTTGATATCTTCTTGTTCTTGCTGTGCGTTGGTTTTCACTTCCTCGCAGAGGGCACGCAGTAGGATGATGGAGTCTCGGACCGAGCTTTGCAGATCCTGGACAGACAGCACGGCTTGTTCCAGAGTCTCACGCCCGTTCTTATACGCGGTCTCCAAGTCGATACAGTGAGCCCTGTCCTCCACAGAGGTGTCACGGAAACACATGATGCACAGGAGGTCCCTCTTCTTCAGGGAAAACATGATGTAGGGTTCCCCGTGCTGCACACACTTCTTCACTGTCTCCTTGAGTCGGCGGACATTGTTCAGCTGCACAACGTCGTGTTTCGAGAACATTTTGGCACTGTGCGTCGTCTCCTTGCACTGCGTACACAGCGGCTGGCTACAGGTATTACAGAAGCACATGGGCCCGCAGTCTTTGTGTGAGGCTTCCCTGTCACAGTTGGCACAGAACACTTTCTCTTCCGTCCCATGAACCTCCACCAAGAACTTGAGGATGGGATCTACAGGGGGGAGGGCGGCTCCCTCCGTGAGTTTGGTGGGAGAACTGCAGATGGGGCAAGAGATGAGGCCCTCGCTGGCCCTCCCCCGCAGGCACTGAGCACAGAACGCGTGGAAGCAGTCCAGGAGGCATGGTTCCTCGAATCTCTCGTTACAGAGGTAGCACCACATCGGGTCCCGGGTAGGCCCGTCCAGGTCTTGCAGCGAGCCCAGGGGTTGGAAAATTCCTCCAGACATCTTTAACTTTGCGGGCGGTTGTTACTATAGACTGGGCGTGAGAAATGCGATCAGAGTCTACGTTGGGGGTTGATATATGCCCACAAAAGACTTGTAAAAACTGACCGAAATTCCAGCAAGAGCGGGAAGCTGTCAGACGCCCGCAGACGACAGGAAGTCTCTTTTTTCTGGTCTCTCCAACTGTTTGATTTTGGTCAAATTATCACAAGTTCAGCCCAGAAATCTGCTCCCGGATGGAAGAAGTAAGCGTCTGTGCCAAATTCGGCCAGCTATGCAACGGGATCGCTGTGTATAAATATAGCGGAACCCGTGCGTCAGTACACCGGCATTTCTGTCCTGTCAAACTCCGGCCTGGCCTGACCCGTTATCTCATCCTGAAGGTTCCACTTCCGGGGTCAACAAATTAGTGCAGTGGCGCACCATGCGAATTTAGGGAGTACTGCATGTAGTTTGGTATCCAGTCGTTTCGATAAATCGCCTTTTCCGAGGAAGAGAAAAACGCCACAAAAGCATAGGTAATATTAAAATCTGAGGATTTGAGGAAAAGGAATAAAAAGGAAAATATAATGGAGACGAAAAAAAAATCAGCTCTCCGTGTCGGGGAATCGAACCCCGGTCTCCCGCGTGACAGGCGGGGATACTCACCACTATACTAACACGGATTTGGCTGAAAGAGTCGCCTGTCTTTTTGGCTATATACTATATGCCACGTGATCTGCGATGAATAATGAATTACTTGCGTATTTTTCATTGGAAGACAAGCGAAGCGTGATAAATTTGAATGGCAACCAAGCATTAATTAATCCACGGCGGTTTCTTCGAATTCAGATTCCGATTATTTATGCACAAGGATGTGATGGGCGCTTCTTGTACATGTGTGCTAGCAGCAGACTGGGAAAGAAACGCGATGGTGAGCCCTTCCTCGTTCCTCAATTTTTGTTTGACCACGTGTAGACATTCTTCATCTTGTTGTAGTACTCAGGACACGAAAATGTATAAATCATTTTGATAAAGGACTGCTGGAAAGACAAAATCTGTGTGAACCTCAATCTACTACTAGTAGATGTCGCAGCGCAGGTCTAGGACCTTGCTGATATGACTTCACCAGAACTTCTACCGTGCACAGGCACACTAGGCATAATATGTCAACAACAGTTGTGTCGTCGTACTTAGAGCCGATTTAGCTATATAAAAAGAGTCTATGTAGACCGTTGTATGTGAAATGTACGGCATTTTACAGAGCCAAAGCGGTACCGTGGCAGCCAACTCCCACGGGGCAGCCATGTTGGTTTTCCGCCGGTTTCAGAATATTCCACTCCAAAAGTAAGCCCAACCGCGGTGTCTAGGCAAAAATAAATTGTCAATACATCATCACAGTAGCAGAGTTTCGGTAACTGTATTTTATGTCTCGAAAATAAGGTTCCAAATGTTGTCGAAATTTGGCATCATCTGTTTGAATCATGTAGATGTAAATGTGATGAAATTTTATAAAAATTAGTTAGTCACACCTGTCCGAATGGTACAGTCCACCAGGATTCCGATGATTTCGTCAGGGTCAAATTTCGAGGTCGTGGCCCCAACAGGGAGACCGCTTGTTGTGGAACAAATTTTGCCGCAACATTCCGCCAGAAAAAAGTTTCAGTGACTCAAATTAACAGGTCACTGATTCCTAAAACTCACACAACACCTCGAGACAACGAGTGAGGGCTAAGACTTGCTTGCCAACAGGTGAGGGGTACGTTTGGTCCATGGTTTGGTGCACCGTTATGTTTGCATGGCGATAGATTCAGGTTTGCGTAGTCATGATGCATATACTATATAGTCGGCGTTGCTTGCTGTAACTTTGTACTTGTGTTGTCTTGAGTTAAAACTCTGTGGCCAACATTCAGGGCGAAGTTCACAAACGGTGACAATCATGCGGTGTTGAAGTTTAAACTGTTACAGTGCACAGTGATTCGACGAAAAAGCAGTCCAAACTTGTGTTGATTTCACTGATAGTAGATAGTAGATCAGCTCTTTAAAACTAGGGCAGTGGCCCAACGTATTAAAGTGTTGAGTCTAGAAGTTGTCAACGTAAACGTTTGAGCAGGATTCTTTATTCAGGTTTTAAAAGAAAGGACATGACAAGTTTGACAGGATATACTGCCGTCTGTAGGACTTCCTGTAATTAAGGTGGTTTTGGAAAACCTATCTCACCTGTAGGATTCACAAGAAAATGTTCAGATAAAATACTAGTAATTTGTCTTTTCTACCCAGATAGATAACTTATATTAATTTTTCTAAGTTTCTTTTTAATCTGGAGTCCAGCAATGTTTACACTACTAATTAATACTAATAGCTGTTTAGAGTTAAAACTTTCGATCCAACACAAAAAGTTCTCTTACCTAATAGCTACTCATGATATCTGCTAGCTACCCCACCTGGCCAATGTCATCCCTGATCTTGGGAGCCAACGAAATCTAACAAGGCCGGACTCCAGGCTAAGTTTTTTTCTCCAAAAACATTGTAGTCATGGGGAGATACCAGTATCATGGTTCTTCAGGTATGATGTTGATTGCAACCTAAGTGTCATACATTTTCAATTTTGCAAGATTGTATTTAAACTTCTAAGTTCTAGTTTTTACTCTATCTAGTACCACTGTTGATGATAATTTAAACGCTGCATTGAGCAGTTGCTACAGCTGCTCTAATGTTTGCTCAAACATGTTCATAGGAAATGGCGACAAAAAGGACGTGTAACCAGACCTCAGGTGTTTTAATCATCACAAAACAGCTGATCGCTTGGGTCACCTCTATAGATTTGCATATCAAAAGGCTGTTCATGAAGGTGTTTATTTTCACTTTCGTCAGCCGCCATTTAAACTACAGGACAAACCGGAATGTCAAGTTCTCTCATTGACTTACAAACAGGTGAGGCAGTTAAATCTAGAAGGTCTGTGGGTGGTCTTACAGCTGTCACTTTGGCCGACTTTAGACTGACGACGGTATTCGATCGCACGACAATCGTTGTGGGCGACGGCTGGCTTTAGACACATGACCATAAAGCGTGGCGGACACCCGCAGCGCCTGCGCAGCGCAGGATGGCACGTCGCGCGCCAATTCAAAATGGCGAGAGAACCCCTTTTTTCGGCATGCTCACAGCAGATTGTTTTTATCCTGCTTTTAACTCGTTGTCCTGTGGATGAGACGCCGAGTTTGTGCCCAGCAAAGAAGGGGTATGAGGCACATGTACCGAGCGGGGAAATACTCCGGGTTTGAACCAGGCGTTTGGTGCTGCCGTCGGCCTGGCTATATTGGCCGGGAAATGTGGATCGGCGGATCGGTTCGTACCGGAGAAGTAGCGATTGGTGGCAGGGGATTGTACTAGACACGTATGACGATATAAAGTCTTTGGTTTGACGACATTTAATGATACAGGCGATGTGCTTGGACATGAAATAACGCTTGCAGGCTTATTTGCATAAGGCCAATGACCTCCCACTTCCTTCGCCGGCGACGGTTCACTTTAGACGATGGAAAATCCTCCTCGGACCCCCCGCTGAAGGATCGCACGATAGGGTCCGAGGTGGTAGTGACGACGATTCGAGGATTACCGTCGTGCGACTATTTTGGTCGTGTTTAGACGGTGGTAAAATACCGTCGCCGGCAACATCTTGACGATAAACATTCGTACGACTATCGAACCGTCGTCAGTCTAAAGTGCCCCTTTGTATCAAATGGTCCATTTTCCTCGTAGGCCCTATTCCTAATCTCCAAGCAGATCCTAGGGTGCCAACAGGACGTTTCACCCAAGTTGGTGGGGATAGTGAGAAAGAAAACGGTCCATATATAAAAAGGTAAAGATCTTCCCCATCAACTTTTGCTTGGAGAGTACCTATTTCACTTACAAGTACATGTACTAACTGCTAGTGATGGTTGGTATGAGTGACAAGTACTTCCTCTTTTGTTCTTTTCTAGGTGAACATGGGAACCCTGCTGAAGGGTTAGTTTCAAGTATGGACTTAATGATGTTAAATAACTTCAGGGTATTATTACATAAAATACTGCTCTGATGATCACTTGGTCAACTGATCTTTTAGTTTGTCTAATTTTTTCTACACAAAGTTTCTTCTTTCTCCTAACAGGGTCAGAATCATCATAATTTTTTTCAGAAAATCAATTATCTGTACATTTTGTGGTTACTCTTGTATGAAATAGAATACTGCTCTGATGATATCTTGTTGATCTTTCTATTTTAGTTTGTCTAATTTTATTTTCTAGACAAAGTTTCTTCTTCCTCATGTCTGCTGAAGCATCCAATATTGGAGATCTGCATACAGTACAGGCATGGCCAGTTCATAGTAATCACAGCCCATGTGACCAGTCCCTCGGGGAAAACTAGTTGATATTCAAGATCCAGACAACAGTACAGGGACAGGGTTCACTCTGTCAGTGTTTGCTGGGCCTGCCTTCCCAGTTTGTCAATATTTGAGCCTGGGGGCATCCCACACCACAGCTTGATTTCCATGCATGTCAGCTGTTGAGTCGAACTGAGATCTTACATATCCTTCCACTGTGTTTAGAGCCAGTAACAGACCTGTTTGTGTAACACAATTCTATTGGATGGGGTGACAGGCTGGGTTTTATCTGTTGAGCCTGGAATTTGTAGCCAGTACAGTGGAATCTGAAAACTTCTGGTGACTGCCTCCACTGCGATTATGGTAAGTGTTTCTTTTCTCAGTCCTGTCTCAGTCCTCCAAGACAATTATTGTTGTCGCTTTTGGTGCTTTAGTTTAGGTAATTACTGGGTACTGACGGAGGTGGTTCTGTTTTAATGTTTGCAGCTTTTCTTGGTCATAAAAGCAGTGGCTGTTCCTCAGTTTTAAGTGTACAAGCTGGGAGAAGGTTTATGTTACTTATGCTGGCCACTCCCTCAATTTATCTGCCTTTTATCCAAACCATTTTAATGACCAAACCTCATTTTTTGTTGTTTATATCATAATGCCCTTTACTAGCCATTGTACATGCCATTATATTATATGGTACTACATGTACTACTAATCATGTTATTGTACATGTACATAAGTGTAGAATAACTTGGATATCCATGTGTCCTTGCGTTACAAGCTGGCTCTCTTCTTTTAGTGGACATTTACATTGTGCATATGCCCTTCAGACCGAGGTTTCAACTTTAGCGTTAATTTTGGACTGGGTTCAACTGAAAGGTGAACATGTACTCACTACTGGTAGTCTGTGTAGCTGTACTATACTATTATAGTTAATGTAACAATCAAGCCGTTCTGTTTCTTGAAGTCTACTTGTAAAGTCTTGCCTGAGATTAAGCTGTATATACTGATTGTTCAGGTCACTGAGCATTTCCATTGAGGCAGAAAAGGTAACAAACATGTACTCTGTTTCAATGGAGACCAAACTATATATAGGACCACAGTTTTTGGTTCAACTTAACAAAGACAGAGCATTAGGACTTCTATTTAACACCACTGGATACTAGTACTTAACTTACTTGCAAAGGAATGTTATACTACTAGTATCCAGTGGTGTCCTTGGTCTACCATCGCCAGTTAGTGACCAAGGACGCGTTGAACAACTCGGACAACGACAAGTGCAGACGAGGAGTTTTATTCCAGACGTGTTTACAACACGGAGTCGGTGTTAGGACTGACTCCTGAAGGGGTCACATAAACTATGAGCGCACGGGCTCATTAGCATAACCAACTCTTAGTGGCGTGATTCCTTTTCTTCTTTCTTTGCTTCTTTCTTTCTATCTTTCTACAGAGGTTAACGTAACGTTTGAAACATATATTAGTATACTGGCTACTACATATGCTTAGTAGAAACAAAGGCTAGCTAACTTGAAACTTTAGAACTCAACAGCTCATGTTAAACTTAAAGTGCACTACTGGAAACCAGTTGCAAACCTTGGTTTTAGTTTGATTCATCATATGTAAGATACAACTGATTATGTTTAAACAAGAGGGTAACGAACTAGCCCTGAAATTGGCTGACCTTCTACTATCTTTTATCTATATCAGTATCTAAAACTAGGTCACTAACTAGCCTTGCTAGACGAGTCAAGATAACAAATATATATCATACTAGATACTGCATGTGAACATAAGAAAATACATGTATATCATCGTACTACATGTGGATGGGAGATCACATATCATATTACGAGTGGGTCAGAGTTCAGAATGTTCGTCAAGTAGATTTTCAGGTAGCGATTTTAAATGTTCTGTAACAGGTACAGTTCAGTTCGCGGTGTGGCCGGTACTGTTCGGGTCTAGATGGCGTTATCACGGTGGTGTCTTGGTCGTAGTATGTACTCGCGATCGGCTTCCGGGTCCAAGCTGGCCGCCTTCTGCGCCGCTGTTCGCCGTGCGTTTTCTGGGACAGGATCGGCATCGTTCGCGAGACCGCGGTTCTCTACTCCTTTCTTTTGCCAGGTGAATCCGTCGGTCAGGAAAGGAGCAAATTTGGTGTCGAGGGACAGAACGTACACGAGGTTCGATCGCCAGTTCTCGAAGGAGTTGATCGTCTCAGTCTTGGTTAAGCACCACTGGCGCGGAGCTCGAGTGGCGGTCGCCATGATGTCAGAACAAAGAACAAAGGAACTGACCGAGAGAAGCACGTGCGTTCGTCTGGGCGATGCAGGAACACGCCTTGTTTTGGTGCAGTTCGGTTGCGGACCCGGCGCAAGCTGTCTTCCTAAACGAAGGTTGGCCCAATCCGTCCGGTGCGGGGAACTCTCTTGGTTCGGTCGCCAACCGGCACGAAATTGTCCTCTTCGGGGAAGGGCTGCCCGGATGCGTGGTTGAACTCACAGAGGAACAAGATGGCGGGCGCGCTGCACTACCGGATGTGGCCGGAGAATGTCGATTCTCCGCCGGCTGGAATAACTGTGGACAGTCCTCCCGGTTGCGTCTTGGAGCCCCGTCGGTCGCCTCCCTGCGTGTGCAGTCGCCGAAAGTGGTTCCGCGTGGAATGTGGCGAAAGGCTGAGGGTCAGGGAATGCTTGCTGACCTCGGGTGACTCTTTCTGCGGTCAAAGGAGGGTGTCTGTCCGCCTCGCTGCGTGTCGCTCTCCGGATGCTTTAAGGTGCGATCTCTTGGACGAAGTTTTGACGAAGCATGGGTTGGACGTTTCCCAGCGCTGCCGCCACGCCAGTTAGTGACCAAGGACGCGTTGAACAACTCGGACAACGACAAGTGCAGACGAGGAGTTTTATTCCAGACGTGTTTACAACACGGAGTCGGTGTTAGGACTGACTCCTGAAGGGGTCACATAAACTATGAGCGCACGGGCTCATTAGCATAACCAACTCTTAGTGGCGCATAGCCAAGGGCTGTTTTCTACCAATTAAACAATTTACATAGAAATGTCTTATCCAAATAAACAAATACAAGTTGGAACCTACAATACAAAGCTTCAGTGAATAGTAGTACTCTAACTTGCAACCGTACCACATTCCTATGGTCTAAGGGGGGTTGTGCAGAATGGTGGGAAGTTGATTGCAATTTGATTGCATGTAATCATGGGTCAGTGACCTTAACAATAGGAACACAAATCTGTCTTGGCTTGGAATTGTTTCCAGTCATGCCTGTCTACTTGTGCTTTGAAAAGCAGTGTCTGATTTGTGGGCATTAGATTGGATATGACCCCTGTTGTCCTTTGTCCCAGTCTGAATAGTGAAGAGGGAGCTTTTATTGTCCAATCCATTCATCATCATACGGTGTCTAAAAGTGTGCCATACTTGGTATTGTTTGTGTCGTAACTGTGTATAATTTACTATAAAGATAACATGGTCAAACATAGTGGGTGTCGTGTTAGGATAACACTTCGGTAGTCCATAGTAACTGGCAGCATGTCAAGTGGGAGGTCTCCTATCAAGGACAATATACACTCAAGGGTGGAATTGATGATGGCTAGGAATGAGGATACAAGTAGCTACTGTATAGCGGTAAGCCTGATATTCCTCCAATTGTAGCTTTGTTTGTTTGCCTCTTTGATTAATTTCTAGTACTAAATGTCTAGTACTGAAGAATACAGGTAATTGGCATTTAAATATTCATCAATTACTTAAGTATACGTGAAAGTTCTTACTGGCTTTGATCTAGATTGTCACATGGTATGTGTGATGGCATGGTAATGGGGATTGAAGAAGCATTAGTAAGTTTGACTCCTGTCTGAGAAATATTTATTTCCTAAAATAACTCTTGAAAGGTAAGGCCAAGGAGCTTTCTGTGATGAAAGCTCCTTGGTAAGGCTGAACGTTTAAATCATATGCATGGGGACAGACCAGTGGGACAGACTGTTCTGCATGGAAGTGGTTGAGTACAGTATATATTTTTCTTTGAAATAAACCATGTTCTTGAGTGCAGAAGTATGCAAGGCAGGAAAATTGATAGGCTGGCATGGACATACTATCGCATAGACAGGCTGGATATAGATTCTATCTGCCGAATGTTTCCTAGATAATGATTGTGTATCATTTCCTATCAAAACCTTCCATGGAGTCATCCAGGCCCAGGAGTAACCAGAAACCACAAAGTTGGAATGCCAAAGCATGGCTCAGGTCACCATCAGTTTGTGGACTTCTCTTCTTCATAGGAAAAGTAAAACAATGTGGTTTATATTTTTAACCTCTGTGTACCAAGAGTTTATGTGTTTGCTTCTGTTTCTATAGTTATTTCCATGAGCAAGTCAACAATGTTAATGCTAGCCTGCATGCCATCCAATTTGTAACAGCAACTCCGAAAAAATCAGGGTTGCCATTACACATCGGATGGCATCTAGGCTGGTATCAGTAATAATTTCTTGATGAGGATGCATTGTGAAATAATAGTATGGTTAGGGTACATGACTCATTGTGCTATTTTAGTTAAAGTTTAGATTTATTTCATAGCAGAATTACAGTACTTATCAATATGATAACTGATATTATCGTGGTACAAGCCAACTGTAATAGATGTACAGGTGAGGAAAGACTTCCCTCCCTGTCTGTCTTCATTTGGAGATACTGAATTAGTTAGGCAGGCCGTTGTGTAACTGTTAGGCAAGACCAGATATGGAGGCATAGAGATTTCATGTTCTGTAGAAAATTTTTTTAACTGAGTGGTTCATTGCAAGGCTTATACGACCACTTCTCAGCATTGAACTAGAAATATGAGAGAAACATGGCTATGTCAAGAGATGGCGGTGAACGTTTGATTTGAAAGCCTGTAGATTGTAGGTTGGTGGGAAACACTTGTCAGGGAGGGAATTCCAAAGCTTGGCTGTACAGCCAAAAGAGAATGTTCTCTCTTTTTTCAAGAGAGACAATTTTGTCCTGGAAAATGTTGGAAAGTAACTTCTTTTCTGCCAGTTGTTGCTTGTTCTTGTACCCAAAGTGCCCGTTAAGGGAATTAACATGCCCAACAAGGTTTCTGGTTGGCTGGCAGCCATCTCAGGCATTTCTTTCAACTTGAATTCCTTCCACACACCACTGCACTTTGTTGCGTAGCAACCTGTTAGGGGAGATAAAAGGTGTGCCAGCAACCACTTTTTGTAACGTAATTGTCTAAGTAGGACTTAAATGGCTGTCTGGAGACTTTGTAGCAACAAGTTATTAGTTAAGAACTTTAAGTACATATGTATGTAGTCTCTACGTGGTTGGACTTCCAATTATTAGTCCAATTAGAAATCTGCTATTAAAGTATGATCTCAAAACTTAGCCTCTACCAGCCACCGTGGATCATTGGAAAAATAGGGTTGGAAATTGGATCTCTGGCCGGCTAACTCCCCTGGTATACTATCCTTTATTTCGGCCAATTTGAGCTATGTAAGCGTGCCACACAGCACGTTTCGACGGCGTCAAAAGTGCACAGGAAACACGCAATGACGGCAGGGTGCATGTATATGGGGCACCCAGAACGGCTGTTTTTAACGGTCTCCACATTGATATAAAGCTAAAACGGTTGACTATACTCGGGTAGAATATAGTTAATCATATTTTACGATCTTTTGATTCCTATGAAGGGCAGAATTTGAGAAATTTACGACTTTGCCAAGCCCGTACTGAGCGCCTGTCAGGACGTGGAGCGCCGATCCGGCGAAGATCGTTCGACTAACCCGTTCTGAAAATAAAGAACAACACCAAAACTATCAACTTTTCCGCTTGTGATAATCTTCAGATGTATTACTTGTGGTTTTCTTCGTTGAAGCTGCCAGTTAACCTGCATAAAGACCTATAATTTGGCCGCGGAGTTCAGCGGCACGGCACGAAAAATCCGCCATGTTGTGCCGGCCGCTTAGACAGAAAGTAGCCACTTATTGCGACACATACATTACGGCGGTACGGCGTGAAGTTGGCTGGATGCGGCGCTCGGTCTCTTTTTTTGTGTGAGTCCGTTACATGGAAGATTTTCGGACACAAGCTTGAAGAGAAATATTTCTAAGCTGAATGGTTCATTTCTAATAATGTATTTCACAATAAAGGCAAGCGGGGAACTTTCCGCATGCCGTCGCCACGTGCCAGTCAGCACGTCAAGACGTGCTGAGCAGCACACTGTGACGGAAGTTTTGTGGACTGACGGTGAACTAATAAAATGTTGCTGCTACAGTTGTGAGACTTGAGGAGGTGAAAATTGTCGATTTAGCCACAGGGCAATTCGATAAAAAAAAGGTAAGTACTTGTAGGGAATGTCGACATCGCACGCCAGTTGAAGTTCTGACCCGCCCTCCTGTGCCACGCTGCACGCTGTGACGGTCGAACTTAGGAACTCTTACAGGTTATTTTTAATTTCTCTTATTTTAGTTTTAAAATCCTTCATTACTTTCCTTTGAATAGTGAAATGATGATTTTTTTTGCGAGTTACACTATCTTGCAATTGCAAGATAATATTTAGATTCTTTTTCATTGGTGATATTCTGCCGTTATCATGTGCTGATCCACACGCTATGACGGATAACTCACCACAGAACGTTGCTGTTACAATTGTGAGACTTTAAGAGATGAATATTGTCAATTTAGCCACAGAACAATTTGACGGAGGAATAAAAACAAAATACATGCATCTCTTTGTCTATACACTTCCTGGTAAGGTTATTTTCCGTAAGCAAAGTTTTTGCCGTTTTCGGCGTTAAAGGGTGTCCATTCACACACTTGGACGGCGAAATTTGAAGGGCTGTGTTTGGTTGTACTTGAATCTTACAGTTACGAAGTAACTTTAATATCTGGTTTTTGCCGGAGCCAACATAGTTTTACATAGTATTTCTATCAACTTCCAATAATTCCGACGCTTAGCAGTATCCATGTAAGACATCATTTACACCTACCTCAGCTCCGAGCACCCAGCTGCAGCCGTCGTTGCGTGTTCACTCGTACGTGGTGACGGTTTATAAAGAAAGGGTATTAACGACGGGTATTGTGCCCTTGAGATAACGAAGACAACAAGCATATGTAGTGTGTACCCTTTTCCGGCACTGCATCTTGTAGTCCACGTAACAAGTTTGTTAGCTGCGCCGTCAGTTTCATCAACAAATCTCCGTCGCCACGAGTTCGCCTGCACGCCATGACGCCGTTACATGGTGCCCAGTGACACGCTGTGACGGTCCAATTTAACATTAGATCATGAATTCCCGGACGGTGGTAAAGTGTTCTGTGAAAACACCTGCGCCATGTAGCACCCAATGAGACATATTGGCCTTGTTTAATGTTCTAGAACAAGTCTTGTTTATCCCGCAATAAAGCAGAGGTTAGGGAGACGGTGAGAGACGTTGTGAGATTTTAGCTGGGTACATGGGTGAATGCCATGCCATCAAAGCTATCGGCGCCCTGCCACCGACGCATTTGATGTCAAGTAACAAATCTAGAAAGCAGAATCTTTGGCACTCTGACTGATTTTCCACATTAAGGTTAAGGCACCCTACCACCGACCGCATTATTACGTAATGGTTTGATGACCAATCGGAAAGCAGGATCTCGGAGCGCTCTGACCGATTTAAGGTTAGGGCGCCCTGCCACCGACCGCATTATTACGTAATGGTTTGATGACCAATCGGAAAGCAGGATCTCGGAGCGCTCTGACCAGGATCTCATCAGATCAGGGCGCTCTGACCGAAATCCATTGTTCACATGTCGCACGAAGGGTATAAAAGGCGGAGAAAAGTCGTGCTTCTCCAGTTGAATCCCATTTGGGCAACTTAAGAGCCCCGTGGTTGTGGAAAAAATGGACACGTCCTTCACAAGTGTGACCGGTTCTACCCATACCTTTTGGATCTGTTCCTGCCGAGAAGCTAGTGACCAACAACATCGTCTGCGTGAAACAAGTAAAACGGTCACTGAAGACGAGGACGAAACTTACCATTGAAAAATACCATTAGTCGTAACGTGAGTTTCTGTATGACCCGTCATAGCGTGTGGGTCAGCACATGATAACGGTAGAATAAAACAAACGATAAAGTCTCTGAAAACTGTCCTTATATGTCCTAAAATAAAATGTCATTATAGCAGCAAAATAATAAAAAGAAAACAGTTTCTATCAGTTTACAATCGCTAATCAAAGGACGAAACTTACCATTGAAAAATACCATTAGTCGTAACGTGAGTTTCTGTATGACCCGTCATAGCGTGTGGGTCAGCACATGATAACGGTAGAATAAAACAAACGACAAAGACTCTAAAAAACTGAAAAATGTTCTTATCTTATAGCAGCAAACTAACTCTTAAAAAAGAAAAAGTTTTAAAAGTTTCTATCATTTTACAATCGCTAATCAAAGGACGAATTTTACCATCAGTGTAACGTGCGTTTCCGTGTGGGTCAGCACATGATAACGGTACGAGGATAACACAAACGATAAAGTCTCTAAAAACTGTCCTTATATGTCCTAAAAAGAAAATGTCATTATAGCAGTAAAATAATAAAAAGAAAACAAAGTTTCTATCATTTTACAATCGCTAATCAAAGGACGAAACGTACAATTCAAAAATACAATTTTGCCATATACAGCCATTAGTCGTAACGTGAGTTTCTGTATGACCCGTCATAGCGTGTGGGTCAGCACATGATAACGGTCGAATAAAACAAACGAAAAAGAATCTAAAATTCTAAATAAACTTTAAAATTTTCTTACAACCACTTTTTTTAGAAACAATTTTAGAAATTAGAGCCTGGAAATTAATGACGAATTCTAAAACTAAAATAAGAGAAATTAAAAATACCTGTAAGAGTTCCTAAGTTCGACCGTCACAGCGTGCAGCGTGGCACAGGAGGGCGGGTCAGAACTTCAACTGGCGTGCGATGTCGACATTCTCTACAAGTACTTACCTTTTTTTTATCGAATTGCCCTGTGGCTAAATCGACAATTTTCACCTCCTCAAGTCTCACAACTATAGCAGCAACATTTTATTAGTTCACCGTCAGTCCACAAAACTTCCGTCACAGTGTGCTGCTCAGCACGTCTTGACGTGCTGACTGGCACGTGGCGACGGCATGCGGAAAGTTCCCCCGCTTGCCTTTTATTGTGAAATACATTATTTAGAAATGAACCATTCAGCTTAGAAATATTTCTCTTCAAGCTTGTGTCCGAAAATCTTCCATGTAACGGACTCACACAAAAAAGAGAGACCGAGCGCCGCATCCAGCCAACTTCACGCCGTACCGCCGTAATGTATGTGTCGCAATAAGTGGCTACTTTCTGTCTAAGCGGCCGGCACAACATGGCGGATTTTTCGTGCCGTGCCGCTGAACTCCGCGGCCAAATTATAGGTCTTTATGCAGGTTAACTGGCAGCTTCAACGAAGAAAACCACAAGTAATACATCTGAAGATTATCACAAGCGGAAAAGTTGATAGTTTTGGTGTTGTTTCTTTATTTTCAGAACGGGTTAGTCGAACGATCTTCGCCGGATCGGCGCTCCACGTCCTGACAGGCGCTCAGTACGGGCTTGGCAAAGTCGTAAATTTCTCAAATTCTGCCCTTCATAGGAATCAAAAGATCGTAAAATATGATTAACTATATTCTACCCGAGTATAGTCAACCGTTTTAGCTTTATATCAATGTGGAGACCGTTAAAAACAGCCGTTCTGGGTGCCCCATATACATGCACCCTGCCGTCATTGCGTGTTTCCTGTGCACTTTTGACGCCGTCGAAACGTGCTGTGTGGCACGCTTACATACCTGCCAATTTCTACTATTTTTCCAGCGATCCTCGTGCCTTGGTACAGGCTACTCAAAACTGACATGTAAGATACAGTATACATGCAAATTGCATTTTACACCTGTGATTTAACAGAAGAACAGGTGATGCTCAAGAGTATGCACCTGTTGGTCATGGCAATTTAGGGCCCTACAACAGTTTGTTTTGTTCTGGGGCAGTGTCTTTGTGAGTGTGGGTCTTTCTGGTAGCAGACAGAACAAGATTCTGTGGAAAGTGGGTCAAATCGTGACAGAAGGCCTATTTGCAGGAAGGACCAGATGTGACATTTGTTACCAATTTACCAGGATTTATAAGTATGTACCTTCAAATACTGATAAAGATGCCAAGTTTTGGAGTGCTGTATAGGCTGCAGTGTTTGAGGTGAATTTCTTCTTGTTGTCCTCTGTATTGTTATTATTTTATATATACAATGTAAATGTATATATGCTTAGTGTAAACTAGCACTAGTAGAATGAGGGTGTTTAGGTCAACTTAGCTCATTTGATAGGATGTACTGTAATTTAGTGTAAATGTGTGTACAGAGTTTTAAGCAGTCTCTTATCTTCATGTACACCCCATTATTTAAAGATTACTCCATGTACACACTGGTAAGCCAATAACTGGCTGTGCAAATCTGGCAGGCATCAGCCCAGTTTTGTTTATGCCATGTACCAGAAGCATGGCTGGAATGTGGGTAAGCCATAGGGGTAGAGACAGTGGAGTCTGCCTGGCTTTAATGGGAGGGGCCTGCAGTCTCCTTGGCTCCAGTCTGACCTGCTGTATAATGAAGTTTATAGTATATGGGCCCGTTACAATTATTACTGTGGTTGAGAACAACTTCCTTGACCCCTAGATTTAAAGAATATGGGTTTTGACATACAATTTGTTTCTTCCTGATACCTCATCACCAAAGTAATGATAGTTCAATGATAACGTTTGGCATTGGAACATTATGGTGAGGCAGTCCAACACTTGAAATTGGAAAAGGAGAATAAAAAGTTAAATAATTAACTTGAGACATTTTAGCGTTCAAATTCAACAGCTATTATGTTATATGCAGGAAAACATAGGCATATCAGTAATATTTGGCTCCTTGGGCCATAACAATTAGCCAATTGAATTCTTAGCCTTTTGTCCAGGAAGCAAGTAATTTTGTTGGAATGACCTACTGTTGCTTTATGACCTTCCCCACCCCCCAATGTCATGTCCAGGACATGGTGGTCACATTACAGCATTAACCAGGAATAGAACATTTTTTGGCCCATGCCAGCTGTGATCATATGTTAGGGGATTCTATGCTTCCCAACCTGGAATGTGCCATTATTTGTAGGGTCCGTGACCCTGAAGGTGCTACATACTTGACAAATTTTGACCAAATTGATAAATCTACTCACTGTCAAACACTGACTTCTGTGATCTTCCGTGAAATCTCCTGTCGTCAGATTATTCTTCAGAGTGCCAAGTGTCAGATCCCTCCTGTAGTTGTCAAAACACTCTATCACAACAATCGGCCCAGATGTACATGTGCAAAGGTTTTACCACTTGTTGAAGACATATCCTAGAGTAAATGTCTCCTGGTTCAGGTACTGTTACGTCTTCTGTTGTGTCTTAACGTCTTGTCCTTGGATTTGTGTACTCGTAAATGGACTTCTGAAGTGGTATGTATGTATCTGCCTATCTGGTACTGTATTTGGAGTATGTTGTTATTAATTCCACATGGTATTTTGTAACCATGGGCATGCAGATAGGAGGAGACACTGGCGGTAGTTACCATAGTTGGTGCAGACCTGAAGTGGTTGCAGGAGGTTTGTACCCATTTTGTTTGTTATTCCAGTGCAGTATTACAGTCAACATGTTTTGTTTGGATACTCTTCAATCATCATCATACTTACAAGCCATCATCAGACGCTAAGTGTATCGCAAGGTCACTCATCTCCATATTGTACATGATTTGTTGGCTATTTTTACAGGGATGTTTCCTTTCTTGGCACAACAACATATGTGAATCAGTTTGTTGTCCCGGTTTCGCCTTTGGCTGGGAGATTCAGGAAGTACGTGGGAGACTTGTAGGATTTTGTTTTCATACTCTTTCAGGGTTACTAGCTCTGATCTATTTTTGATTTGTGCTGAATTGGTGAACCCTCTGTCGGACTGGAGACGGCGTGGTTTGGCCAGGAATAAATGCAGGAGGGTGTAGGGACTGTGATTTGGGAAGGAGACCTTTGGCATGGCATCCAGAAGGTAATATTATATGATGGCATAGAGAGAACCACTGTGTTTGTGTCTGATATCAGTTTTACGGAACTTGCTAGCTTCAGCAAAGGGCATGTAATGAATATACATGTCATAAGTCACTGGCTGTATCGTATATGGATGCTCAATGCATGAAGTACACTGTTGTGTCTGCAAGAGTCAGACATGATGTACATGTAGTAAAAAATGGAGGGCGTTACGTCGTGCGTAGGAAAACCAGGGCCCTGCTACGTCTGTGCAGACTGTGGGACGTGGTGTGTGGTCAGGCAGAGGAGACAAGTTAGTGTAAGTTGTGTCCTAAATAGCGGCTAAGCCTTATGACTGTTTTGGTTTCTATAACTGGCTGGGCAACGGATGGGCATTGTGGAGACTTACACAGTGACTCCTGCAGTTAGACAGCATGTCTAGCTGTCACTAGTTTGCTATAATACAATGTACCTCTTCTGCTATTTATATTATAAGGACTGTAAATTCTGGCAGGTGTTCTGTATTCAATTTAACGATTCGATAAATCTGGGGCGAACTCTCAGACTGATACAGAGTGAGTTATCACAGTCACAGTTGAACTTCATGGCTAATTTGTTTATCACAGGGGGCAGTCCGACACGGCACGTTCAGTTGATTTTATTCGTTGTCTGTTTGTGCTTTGTTGCAAAATTTTGCCATACCATAATGTCATCTGCACGTTGTACGTGTTGGGGCAGCTGTGGTGCTCCATAGATTAATGTAGACGTTTTGGGGTTAGTGTTTTATTCCTATGTGAAGGCATCTTAATCTTGAATAGACCAATGTTCGTTTGTTACAGTCTTTTTGGATGCAGGAATAACAATTTTCTGCTAATTCAATTATGTACAATGTGCTGTTATTGTGTAGACTGACCGACCTGAACTTGGACATGTTCTATTTTTACAAGGCCATTTTGGTGTAAACTTGGCAGGATTCCAAAACTTGATGTGGGCGGTCTTTGATTATAGATGCACACAACTCACTGCCAGTTGCCTTCTGACTCATACTTATGTTTATGGGGAAGACTTTGATTCCATATCATATTTCTAGTAATGTTATGTCCACAATGTAGCCTTGAATATAATATCAATATGTCTCCAATAAATTGTTGTATATAAACCAGGGATTTTTCTAAACCGGGGAATAAGAGCATAGCATCCCTATGTACCTTTATACTGTAGATTGCTAGAATTTAACAGTTCAAACTGTATATAACTACAGTCAGTAGGCTAGAAGCATTTTCCAACTTTGGCTTGAAGGCATTTGTCCTGCATGATAAAAAAAAAACTGATAACCAAGAGACTACATTCAACACATATATGACAGCTGCAAGATATCATTGTGTGAAGTAGAGTGTTTATCTTTATGTGGCGGCAGTGACCATGACCATGGCATATCATTATGGGAACGCTATTCCATCAGTCATATTTCCTGCAGTTATCAAGTTAATGTCCATTCGATCCCTGGAGAGCTGCCAGTACTTTTAAGAGTTGGCGATGTTCCATGCCTCAGAATGGCAGGGTTAATGACCCAACACTTGTGAATTCAGCAATAGCATAGCAGTATTGTGGTGATTTGTAGAGTTATAAAACGTGTTGTACTTGCTCAGCAAAGATGAATCGAGAACTGAAATACTTTTTCTGAATGTTCGCTCATTACACAGGCCAGCATACACAGGGGTCTTCCCAGAAATTTTTAGGGGAGAGGTGCACCCTAATTGGTTGAGGCCATTCTGCAAAAAATCAGCAAATTTTCATGAGAATACTAAGAGAAAACATTAATTTTGAATATTTTGGGAGAGGTGCTAGGATTTTTGGGAAAGGGAGAGACCTTTGCTTCATTGCTTGGGGAGAGCCCTGCATACATACGTATGCATAAAGAATTATACATTATATAGAACCTGTTGCTGTTACTGTAAATACATTTATGAAATAGAAATAAAAACAGCAGTTTAATGTTTAAAAGTGAAGGACAATTTTAGTTGACATAGCTTTTGGATCTTTCACACTAGTTGTGCGAATCAACACAACAAAATTCAGCATGACACGGTTTTTCGGTGCCAATGAATATGCTAATCACCTTGTAATTCAACGTTAAGTCCAGGAGATTGGTAATTTTAACGCTTGAGTTCCTTTGTTGCATACCGATGGGGCATTTCGCTCATTTCTGTATGCGTGTGCACGGCCATGGAGGAAATGCTGGACAAACAGGTGAGCCTAAATTCTGTTAGAACTTGTTGTTCTCTAAAGACTAAACAGATGGTTGTGATCTCAGATCCTGTGTCTGGTTCAAGATTTAGTTGAAGCCAATTTTCTTTGACCGGTATTCATACTTGTTGAAATACAGTTTAAGTTAACACAGTTGGGTTGGGGTACATGTAGACTGGTGTGTGATAACAGTTAGTACGAAATGTCGCAACAGGAAACAATGAAAGTTGAAATTATGCAACTCTAGATTAATTAATAGCACTGGTTGTTAAACATTGGTTGGAAGTTGGCAACAATCTTTCTACTGTAAAATTGATAGCTTCTCTCTGAGCAGGGTTTAGACTCCAGTTTGTGTTTTACATGTTTTTAGGCATTTTCATCAGGCTATTCATTGTACTGTTATGCATTGTTTTATCTTTGGGTGGAAAATGGATATGGCCCTGCCAATTTGATACTGTCTAGCAGCCATCAAAAGATCTGCTTGGAGATTATTTGATAGCCAGATGTGTTCAGCTGGGGATGACCACAGAATGCCTGACTAGAAAGGAGTGTCACCCCTGCTCTGTGGGGGTTTTGTGGTCCCCTGGATCTGTTTGTGTACACAGTGCAGGTGTAGGGGAGGGGCACTTGTTTTCTGCAGATTAGGTGTGAGGTGTGAGGGGACAGCCCCCAGTGTTGTAACAGGATTGGGAATTCACACTCTCAATCAGGCACCCTATTCAGCTATTGTGTGGCCTCTATTTGTGAACACTGTAGCTTAGCTTAGCTTTATCTCCAAGCAGATGTTGTCATTATAATTAGGGAAGAAAATATTGTGTGTAGTTCTTTTAAGCCTGCTGGTCAGAAAACATTTTTTTACCTCCAACTTACTAAAGGTAGTCTCTACTACTAAACTCCTCTGCAGGCTGAATAAATAGTAGAAATCGACCTATACATATATCTCCTTTTTAGGCCGATTTCTACTATTCATTCAGCCTGCAAAGGAGTCTGGTGGAGATTACCCCCAGGTCTGCTTTTAGATTTTGCCCTATATCAAAGTAACTCAATGAATTGCTGGATGTTTGATAAGGAACTGATTATTTATTGATCGTCGATGAGTATTCCAGTCTAATGAGCAATTGATAAATTCCATTAACCCAGAGTGATGGATGGAATATTGACAGACCGGCGACCAACAGTGAGATCACTTGTGTGATTCATGACCTCTGCCTCATTTGTCATCGGCAGAATTTTAATAGACATTGATCACGATCAGTTTAAGCTGTGCCTTGCTGATGGTTGGGGGCGGGGAAATATAGTAGTCCCCACCAGACTCTTTTGCAGGCTGAATAAATAGTAGAAATCGGCCTAAAAAGAATGTATCTGGCCAGCCAACTCCAACAGCAAACTGGCCAAAGAGGGTCCAGTTTGCCTGCAGACCGTGATTGTGTATAGATCTATAAATTATATACATGTAGAATAGATTTTCAATCAGCGGTCACATCCATGTGGTATATGTGATATTGTCTCGCTACATAAACAAAAAAAAAAGCTTCAAAAATTGATTTATCAATAGAAGTGGGTACTATTCTTACATTGTGCGGCCCTATGAAAACAATCCAAGACGACTAGTACGACTCCAGGAAGTATGTATAGATATTCAGTACAAACTAATGGAGGTCAATCAAATAAACATAGACAATCAGTACGGGTATAATGAGAATAGCTGTAATGTTAAAATGTTAAAAGCAACATTTGTAGTACTAGATAATTAATTAGTCAGTGTTGTGATTAAGGTATGACACAGAAATCTGCCGATCCAGTCATGAGATAATCACATTGCATGTAATGTAAAATATTGACAGGTTGATGTCAATCAGTGCTGCAGCATCCTGAATCATATCCTGTTGGGAACGGCATGAATTTAGGTCACCACACCAGCCTGGCCACTTATACATGCGAACTACATACAGAATTCTACTGTTGACGTTTTTATTCAGAAGTAAACATTTTGTTCTGAAATATATCAAAATGTGGTACGAGAATGTTGCATGCTTAAAGCGAATGACTTTGTTGTATATACATATACAAAAGGAATAATTCATATAGGCTAAGGGCTAAAATTATAGACAGTTGCATGGGTATCTAACCCTCTCCCTCAAGTCAAAATGGACTGGTCTGCTTGAGGACGATTTCTACAGTGTCCAGGGAATAATATTGTACTATTACTACAGGTAAGATTGTCTTCAGTACCATGTTAAGTATTATTATCTCATACTATAAAGTATAAGCATTTCTGAAATAATTATTGTTTTTGATCATATTATGTGTGAATAGAGAATGTAAAGATCTGTGGGCTGTGATCATGTTTATTGACATATTCATTACCCAATGGCATGTTCAGGGCATGTTTATGAATTTAGGCCATGCATTTTCATGGGAGAATGGCTGCTGGGAATATACAGAACATCTTTGCAAAGACAAAACTAGAATAGTTCATTATAAGGAATGAATATCCTAATAATATCAAGAAAAAGACAGATCATTAACAACCATAATTACTATTGAAACCTGCAATTCATTAGGGCTAGATTGAATGGCTTGAAATTACCAATCGTAAACTGGTGACATTGATACTGATTTGGAAGCAAACAACTCATTTGAATAGGCTGTCCTTCGAAATGATTTGTGATATTGTTTTTATGATAAATAGATATAGTAATGCTAACAGTAGGGAAGCCTAACTACTCTCATCTGCCGAATAAACATACCCCCCGGAATAAACGTACCCCCCCGGACAAATCTTCAAAATCAAATAAACATACCCCCGGAATAAACGTACCCCCCGGAAAATTACCAAAATTGACGGGTAACCTGTGTCTCTTGTACTAAAATGCACCCTTACTGATATATGCACAAATCTTTGACTGTTATTTGCAATTAGGAATTTAAATAGACAAAAAAAGAGCATTTAATATTTTGTATTTTGATAAGCACCACCCATGACAATAGAACATTCAGACGAATTTATGCACGCGGTGATTGCAAAAACCGGCCCGAAAATGACAAGTTTCTCGCTACAATACGCGTTTATAAACGTCTTCACGTCGATGATTTGTCAATTTTTTTCACACGAAGTTGAAAAAAATTACTGGTTTTCAAAAAATTAATAAACGTACTGTGCAAAATAAGAACGTACTGGGTGGATGTTCTGGCCCAAAAAAATAAACGTACCCGTATGTTTATTCGGCAGATGAGAGTACCATACATATATAGTAATATATCATTGACATTGTGGAACAAGGTGGCAGGGGTTGTATGTGATGGATTGCTTACGTTTCAGTGTCTATTAGACACCTTCCAGGTAAGACAAGATTGGTTGTGTAAAAGAAAACCCCTATATGCTATACTCTACCAAGGAATAATGTCCTTGACTCTACCAACCTGATGAAACTATTTTCGGAAGGCTGTATGTGATATTTACAAAATGTATTCAAAGGGCCTTTGGGTATGTACATATAAAATATATGCGACATAGATTTCTCTGAAGAAAGCCAAGCCATTATCAGGGAGAACAGAGATGGCAGTGACAAACTACAGGGCAGCTGGCATGACCAGGGTTTGACAGGTAATAGTGACGTTAGGGTCATAGCGAGTAAGTACATCTTGTTCTTGCCTTTACTGATGAGGCTGACTGTGTGCAGGAAAAGTAGTGTTACTGGGCTGGGAATCCTTCATGGTCGGAAAGACGACAGAAACAGCACTCTGTGTCTTTTGTCATTATTGATTTCTTGCAAAGGGAAGTCGTCTACAGCCGTGTTTCGTGAGATACATATGCATGTGGAGAGATGAAAAGATACCTACTGTCAGGATTTTACCTAGATGTATGCTAGGAATACATTCAGGTTTGGAATGATACGGTAGCCTAGGCTGCAGGAAAGAATATGACAATGATGGAGTTGTAGGGAGGACATTCTAATGGGAATTATTGGTCCAATAGGATTTTCCAGGTAATGCAGTACCTACCTGAAATGAAAATGACAAACCAGGTTGTTTCTTGGATGTACACAGAGGAATACATTCAGCCTAGCTTGCAGAATCAAATGTTTACCCCTACAAAGAATGTAACAAATGGATGGAATTTTAGGAGGAATTCTAATGGGAATTGTTGGTCCAATAGGATTTTCCAGGTAATACAGTACCTACCTGAAATGAAAATGACAAACCAGGTTGTTCCTTGGATGTTCACAGAGGAATACATTCAGGCGTCGAATGATTCAGTAGCCTTGGCTGCAGAATGAAATGTTTACCCCTGCAAAGAATATAGCAAATGGACGGAGTTGTAGGGAGGATATTCTGATGGGAATTGTTGGTCCAAATATAGGATTTTCCAGGTAATGCAGTTCCTACCTGGAAATGAAAATGATAAACCAGGTTGTTTCTTGGATGTACACAGAGGAATACATTCAGGTGTGGAATGATACATAGCTTACGCTACAGAATCAAATGTTTACCCCTGCAAAGAATATAACAAATGGATCTAGTTGTAGGAGGATATTCTGTTGGGAATTGTTGGTCCAATAGGATTTTCCAGGTAATGCAGTACCTACCTGAAATGAAAATGACAAACCAGGTTGTTTCTTGGATGTACACAGAGGAATACATTCAGGTGTGGAATGATACGTTAGCCCAGGCTGCAGAATCAAATGTTTACCCCTGCAAAGAATATAACAAATGGATGGAGTTGTAGGAAGGATATCCCAAAGGGAATTGTTGGTCCAATAGGATTTTCCAGGTAATGCAGTACCTACCTGGAAATGAAAATGACAAATTACTTCAAGGGATGAACCAATGAATGAGAAATACAGGCCTAGGGGGAAACATTTTTTGTCTTCTAGTTGCTACATGCAAATTTTGTGTCACCTTCATTAGAATGTTGTAAATCTTCAACCCGATCTGTAGCTGGAGGACTGACCAAGGACGTTTCACTCCGAAAGGAAGGGCAGGATTTGTAGAGCAGGAAGCAGTGTGTCCAGTTCCCATATTTCAGTGAGCAGGTCCAAAGTGACCAAGGGATCTCACTAGTCTTTCCATAGCTTCAAAGGGCTTTGACTTTCTATCTACAGAAGGGTATAATTTATAAAGATCTGGTACTGTGGTAGAGCAAGTCATGAAGAATGTATGGGTGACTGCCAACATTCATCAATGTAAAGAAGCTTAGTATTCTCTCTCTCTCTAACCAGTTAATCGTCTGTTCCCGTGTTCCGAGGGTTAGACATGCTGTCACACTGATTCTGGTGCTTGATGGTAGCTCGCTCACTGACTATATATTTATATACAATCTGTACATGAATTGACCATGAACTTTGGCGCCATGATCCTGTTTCTCCCTGAAACTCTACAGAAGAGCTACTTGAGGTTATCGCCAAGAACTACATGTAGCAGTGCAACTCTGACACCCAGTTGGCAGACTATCAAAGGGATTTGTCCGTACGTGTTTGAGTAACGCTACATATGAAAAATACAGCGCAGCCGGGAGGTATATCGTGACATGTGAGATGTTGCGTCTCCGGTTCCTTGTAAGATGCAGAAGAGATGAGATAATCTGCCACTGCCTGGCTGCTGTTGCAAAACAGGTTATGCTACAGTTCATTACTGGCTGGGTAAAGCGGTTTCTACCAAGGATTTTAGCAGGTCGAGGTAGCGGTAAGGTTATTATCAATCATTCCTTTAGTCTTACTGTTGAAGCAGCAACTTTGCTTGTTCTGAACTTCTTGTCAACTCTGAAGATTCTTGTTCAACTGTGGCAACTTTCAAAGGGGTCTCCCCAGAAATTTGTAGGGGAGAAGTGCTCCCTAATCGGTTGATGTCGCAAATTAAAATCAGCAAATTTTCATGGAAATACTTGGAGAAAACACTAAATCAGAACATTTTGGGAGGGGTACTAGGATTTGGGGGAGAGGGGGAATACCCCTATTGCTTGTGGCCAGCCCTGTTAAACTTCCTGATTATATAGTACCTGGTAGTTCTAAACTATGAATGCGTCAGAGACTTGCATGCACACGTATATAATCTGGCACCTCAGGATAGGACACTCAGGATTCACAGCATGATCTAGCCAGACTCAATTTTGGCAGGCGAGCTCAACCAGTTAATTGTTTGGCATGAGCAACAGACATGGCCAATATTGTAGCTTCTGCAAGGCTGGCTGCAATTTTTCTCTGGCACAAGCCCAACGGAAAAGACTCTTCTCCAAGCTTTTGATTACTTCCTTATACTTTTTGTTGACGACATTTTAAATGTAATATTGATGTTAGATAGACTAAAACAGTACTAAAGGTTTTCCTCGTTTGCAGAGGTAGTTCGGTGTATAACGGAAAGAAGAATGTCCTCCTAAAACTTTCATATCAAAGCTTTGGTACTGGTTTGTTTGTTTCTTTGTTTACTGGTACAATGTATGTGTCTGTTGAAATGTTGTGAGGACTAGTACTTAAGTTAAAGGTTTTCCTGAATTGCAGAGCTGTTTAGTATGTAATTGTAAGAAGAATGTCCTCCTAGGACTGGTACATGTAGAGTCTAATGTGTTTGTTGAAATATGTTGGGGACTGGCTACTTCACTCTCAAGCTGTCAATCATTGTAACCAGTTTAGAGGAATATAGGAAAAACAATGTACGTCAACTGGTGTAAAGTAAACTAGATTAGTGTTGTCAGGATGAGGAATGGATGTACCTGTCTTCACCACTTCTTTTGTTTGATGAATTGAATAATTGATTACTGGCCTAAGCTTAGTACATGGCTTATATATGGTATTGTGGGGAAAGGGCCAGAGTGAATTGATAAAGTCATTGAAATTTAATCTTTTACGAAAAGTTTTCCATCTTTTCATCAACAACCAAGGAAGCTTCAATATTGAGGAAGGGTCACAACATATTCAAAGAAACACCAGCCATATTGCTTGTCAACAGCCATTACTAGTGACCACATCTAGACCAAATAATTGGTATAGATTTAAAGTTGTTAACGTGTTACAAGTGATAAATTAATTTTCAAACAGTTATTGCTTAGAATCAAACAGAAACTGCCATTAGTAATGGTGTGAAAAATTCTGCTTTGTAATTGCCTCACCTTCAGATAATGGTACGGTCCAGGAAGAAAATATATTCATGACATATTGCAGTAATTAGGCCATAGCCCACCGACCCTTATTCAGACCTGGTTCAGTGCTTTGAATTGCTAGGCTTGTATAACACAATTTGCCAAATTTAGATGCAAAAAAAAAAATTATGTCTGAAAATTAGAATTAAGCTTTGGTCACAATAGTCATGTTTGTATAACTTTGAAAGTGGAAATTATCTGATTGCAGTTGATGACTTTAAAAAAATCTCAGATTTTACCTTCAGTATTTTTCTGTTGCAGGCTCTCTGTTAATAATGATGTTATAAGAGCAAGGACTGAGAAAAAAAGCGTAACCTTTGTAGACAGAGATAGAAACCTATTTCTGTCTTTTGGACACAGATGTTGCTAGGATAACGTGCTTTATCCTAAAATCTGTCCGTCATTAATAGAATGATGCATTGCCAGGCAGCACTAAATACTTGTAATGCATACTGACACCCAATACCCAGATGCTCTTCACTAATGGAGGCCTTTTTTTAGCATTTTTATGGCAGGCCAGATGCCTTTGGTATCTGTTAACTGTATATTAGTGTCCTATCCAGGCTCTAGGTACTGTACGTACATATCACAGACTGTTCGTGTGACATTGGAAATTTGATATTGTGTCAATTTTGTTTCATTTTCTACACCTGTGATGATGGCAAGAAATCATGAAAAACCCCAAGGCCATCTTGAATGTTATTTTAAAGTGATACTGTAGCAATTATAATATGCTGCTAGAAGGTGCGTTAGTTTAATTGGTTTATGACTGTCTTTAGAGAATGTGATATTTTGATATATGGCAGTATTAACTGCATAATTACATGGTTTCAAGTAGACGATGTCCAACAAGGACTCATTTTCGAATACTGAGATAGTGTTTTTTACGATGTACTGGTGACCAGGTCATAAAATTCACCAAGCGTATCCACTTGTTTTTCTCTTATTTGCATAAGGCTGGCTAAAAATGACTTATCACAGTGTTTGTTCTTCTGTTTATTATGTGTTTTGAATCATTTGTAAGTCATACTGACAAGGCTTGAAGCATGTACACTAGTCCACTTCAGCTTGCATTATTCAGAAGATCTACCTGCGTCATTCGGACCCTTTCCAAACTAGCTGCTGAATGGTACGCCCCAGGTTTTTATAGACCTGCAACACTTCATTACACATGTAAATCAATGGTTGCAGCAGGAGGCAACCCCGCATTTAAACCCCTGCATTACTACAAGCTTCTTGGCTTCAGCTGAGTGTTTTAGCCGTAACAGAGAGAGACTGGCACAGCTGTGTGTTATGCTGTCAGAACAGGGCTGAATTCCCCAAACAAAGTAAGTCAAGTACCTATTATTACCTCTGATTGTCCTGTGATGATGCCGGAAGGCGTGTGAGCTCAGGGGGGCCAAATGTGCTGGTGTGTCGTGCACTTGAATGTTTTAATTTTACTACCGGTAGCCAGGAAGGCAATGGCCTGGTGATATTGTGTTAAGGTGGCATTTGTGAACTACATGTATGTGTTCAGGCTTGCAGTAAATTGGCCTGTCAAAAATCCTTAAAAATGCTAGAATGTGACATACATGTATTTCAACAATAAGGTAGTTGGAATGCCACCGTAATTGCTGGAATAAATATTAATGTTGTAGAAAGGGGCAGGGCTTCCTCCTTCACTTACATGAGTATTAGTGTCAGCCCCATTTGCGTGTGTGATTAAAATCGCTCTGATAATCTGGGCACATTTTTCATGTGCTGACAAGGAGCATGTCATGACATATATAATGGCAGTTCTTAATGTGCTTTTTATGCTGGTTATTTTCACTGCTCGGCAGAAATTACCCGTTGCCCCTGGTAACAAATTGACCTTTTTCCCAAATGATACGTGACTGGGCGGTATCTAGGGGATCATCCCTATCCATCCCCGCCTTCCCTTAACGCACACACTCCCTCACGTGACCGTTAGGACGTCGTAGCGTGTGTGGTAGCGATTCCTCCGCATTCATAGCCCAGAAGATCGGAGGCGGTAGATAGTAGGGATCACTCCATTGGCTGAACCAGGTGGGAGGGGACACCTTACAAGATATCTACCTTGAACCGCTAGGTGAAGGCTGTCTATTTGCCCTTGGGTAGGTCGAAGGAGTATTCTATATTCTGCAGTATCATCAAGGAAAACTCAAGTATAAGGTTTGTTTCTATTCCTGATATATAGGTTTCCTTGCTGTCTTATTTCTTGAATGGGATACAGATACCGTTGGTTTCGTTTCCATGGTAGAAAGGTCAATTTTGTATTTCATGATTCCCAATTGGCCCTTGGATAGGTTGAAGGCGACTCTATTCTGCAGTATCAAGAAGAACTCAAGTAATAGGTTTGTTTCTAAATTCTATTCCTGATACATTGGTTTCTCTGCTGTCTTACATGTATTTCTTGAATGGGATATAGATGTTTCATTTCCGTGGTGGGAAGGTCAATTTTGTATTTCATCCCATGGCCATGTCATTTGATCCACTCTACTGCATGCAGAAGACTCTACTCTGCAGTATCAAGGAGAATTCAAGTAATAGGTTTGTTTCTATAGTCATGATACTAGTGTATTGGTTTCACTGATGTCTTGATAAAGATGTTGGTTTCATTTCAATGGAAGGAAGGTCAATTTTGCATTTCATCCCATGGCCATGTCATTTGATCCAAGCTGCCTTTACTCTACTGCATGCAGAAGACCCTACATGTATTTGGTAGTATCAAGGAGAACTCAATTGCAAGTAATAGGTTACTTTGTTCCTGATATAATGGTTTCTCTGCAGTCTTATTTCTTGGACGGGAAGGTCAATTTTGCATTTCATCCCATGGCCATGTCATTTGATCCAAGCTGCCTTACTCTGCTGCATGCAGGGGCATAAAATATTCATTTCCCTGTCTATTGGAAGGTAAGTGGTGTAATTGCAGTCACCCTGGATATAACTAAGGCTCCAGAATCCCATTTTCACCAGGAAAATCATGTTAGTGGTTGTCTAACCCAACTGTACTCACATATTATATTGCTGGTAGATGTGAAATAAGCTGTAAATTTTGTAGGGGCCCTAAGTGGTTCTACATGTACATGTACAGTAGTTATACATGTGTGTGGTGTGTTCCCACTATCTGAGCCTTTTTATCAATGTCCATGCATAAGCAATACATGTACATGGTCAAGAGAATATAGTATTTGTACATCACTGCACATTCATGATCCATAGCACATGTCAGTTGATGGTGGTTGTGCCAGTGGTGCTTGAAAAGGTACATGTAGCTGTTTAATTAAGATCATTAATTGGCAAGAATCTTCATTATATGTAAATGAGATGAATGCTATTATACAATATCTTTTGGTTGACTTTATGGTACAAAATATAAGAATGTTTTCTTAATAGAAAAGAGGACATCGCCCTGTTTGTTATGACTGCTGATATATTTGATGTGCTAGTATTCAAGCAGCCGTGAAAAATATGTTCAAATTTATAGGCATCACATTTTATGATTGTAATAACCAAAAACAGCACTTGTTTTTCTGCTGGGTAAACTGTTGGGCATCTAAATCATAACATTGCAATAAAAATTACGAGGCCCTTAACAGTAAAATAGTGTAAAATATGTGAACCTGAAATTTAGGTTCAAGGTAAACAGCATTTTAAAAATACAAGCCCCTGCTTTTTAAATGTCACTTTGAGAAGCATCATGTTTTATTCATGCCTAAAAGAAATGATGTAATCTTAAAATGTCATAAATCATAACTGCATCCTATAAAAAACCTTTATATCTCCTATCAAATCTACATAGCATTTTATTACTAGTAGTTTAAGAATGCGACTTTTTGTCAAAATATGCAATAAATGGAGTGGAACACCATCATTTTTCCATGCTACAGAATAAAACATTTACTATTTGATATGTATGTATTTGAGATGGCCTATGATTTAGAATGCAGGTCCAAAACATTTCATTGGCTTAACGTGACCCATTTTAGTCATTTTTATTAATTTTCAAAATAATTCTATGTGACAAGAACACAATTGTGCATAGTAATACCTAGTCTGGGTTCCATCCTATTTGTGCAAATGCAAACTATGGCTCCCATTATAAACTCACTCCTGAAAATGTTTTAAGGGACTGAGCATAGGAGCTCTGGCTTACAAATAGGATGGCACCCAGGCTACGTGACACCTGAATTCCAGCAGCATTCTGTTAATTTATTTCCAAGTGTGGTCCTTATAAATTATCACATGATGGCAGTTCCCTCAGGATTCCAGATTGTTTCATGGACAGCTGTACCCAGACCACTGGGTATGGAGGATGTTTTAATTCCATGCACATCACTATTCTCTAAGGATCAATCAGAAATCATCCAGGTATAATTACAATATATTAATATTGCCCCCTGCTATCCACTAAGAAACGTCTAGTCTGAATATCAAATTTTATAAATATCATAATTTCTATCTGCCTACCAATAATCTTTTTAGTGTAGATGTACATGTAACTTACAGCAAGTCCATATACCGGGGTATTACTGTCTTAGCTATATAGGAAACCTGCATTGTATAGGTTTGTACCATCTGGAACATTGAAGTACTGGATCTACCACTTGAATATGACTAACAACTATTCAACCTTAGGCCACACCAATTTAATTTGTTGGTTCTCGGATTCGCCTCTTCATTTTTTTCTGATTTGCAAAAAAAAAAAAAAAAGATTCTGGTTCTGAATCAAGTCAAAATGCTCATATTTTGCTCCCAACAGTTGAGGAAATTCCTTTTCTTCCTAGTTGTTACAGTTTTTTTTCCATCTATCAATGCAGTGGTTTGATTAAAAGTTCAAAATTTATACTTTAAATTTTAACCCAGCCTTTTTGGTTGACTTCATGGCTCATATCGTAGCATTTGGGGCTATAATAGGATGCCTAGACCTGTTTTTATTTTTATTTTTTTTTCGCCCTGTCGCTTCATATTTTTCCTGAAAAAATCCGAGAACCAACAAATTAAATTGGTGTGGCCTTAAATAAATTAGATAACATTTACCGGTTATGACAAAAAACAGTTACTCAAGCAAATGGATATGATTTTGGAAATCATATCCAGTTTCCAAAATCATATCCAGTTGCTTGAGTACTAGTAACTGTTCTTTTGCATATCTTAGTACCTGGATGTCTAACCTTC
The DNA here is from genome assembly GCF_001625305.1 of Branchiostoma belcheri. NCBI lineage: Eukaryota > Metazoa > Chordata > Leptocardii > Amphioxiformes > Branchiostomatidae > Branchiostoma > Branchiostoma belcheri. The sequence continues at coordinate 1,773,601 of NW_017803824.1, read as the reverse complement.
ACCGACATATTCACCAGTTTTCTTTCTATTGTCACAGTTGACTTTTTTTAAAATACCATGGTGGTATTAGAGTATTATAACTTTCTTCTTATGTCTGCTTTAGTGTACCCAAGTGGCTTCATTACTGCAGTTTTCTCTTGCAATGCAGTCATAGAATGTTTCATGGAGGCTTTTGAGACTAATGTTCTGTTACAGAAACATGTATGCTTCTGTTACATGCATGTTTCATGCGAGGACCTTCTCCTTTCCACACTCGTTAAGCCTTAGCCATAGATCTGTAAAGAATCAAAGGGATGGATTCTGATTTCCTTGGAGAGACTTGCACGCATAGCTCCCTGCTGAATGTTAGAAGATGTACGTGACTCAACACTGTGGATTCATGTATTTTTCCAGGAAGTTGATTTTACATGTACTTGAAAGGAGCTTCTTGCGATGTTTTAAGTTTGTGGTTTAACTTTAAACACTTTATAGTAGTCAGTAGTAAATAATAGTTAGAATGGAAACACAGATAAACATCATAATGATTTTGTGATGGAGGGCTCATTACATTTGCAAAAATAAAATTACTGCGAACATTTTACAGTTTACAGCATTTGCTTGAGTGAGAACTTCTAGTATAGTGTCAATCAGAGTTATCTAAACTATCTTTGTATGTAGCTTTGTAAGTTGACTCCTTTGATATTGTGCTAATGAACATGGTCCTGGCTCTACAGTGATTAGAATGACATGTGCAAGGCTGTAGCGGTGCACTAATATTGATCCTGTTTGCTGTTTCTGCAGGCTACCCAGGCAGAGAGCCGCATACCAACAAACGTTCGACGGAGGTCCTTCCTTCCACAGCGAAAGCCTCTCCCTGTAACAGAACCAGCCTTAAAAGAAGGGCAGTCTGAGGGGAGCTCACCAAGCAAAGTCACTGAAGAGAAAAAGCCAACTGGAATACCATTTCCATCACGACCAAAGAGAGGGCTAAAGCCACCATCTGGCAAACTGTCTGCACAGGTTACCAACCCAGCAGAGATACCAAAGAAGCCAGTATTGAGTGGGGATGAAGTGGCGGTAGACAGTGTGCAAAGGGAGAAACTTTCTGATGCTGACCAGATATCAAAAGCTGCAAAGAAAGCCAAAGTTGATAGGAGAAGATCAGGAATTCCTTCACTAAACTTTGCAAAGAGAAGTCCTCCAAGTTTGCGCAGTAAGCCTAAAACAGTTGAGGAGAAAGTGGGTACGACAGTCGTCACCACAGAAGAACCAGTCCTTAGTCAGTCCACAAAGAACTTGAAGCTTGGGGACAGGGTAACTATAGGAGGAGCAAAGTGTGGTGTGCTGAGCTACATCGGTACAGTGCACTTCAGTCAGGGGGAATGGTGTGGTATTGAACTGGATGAGCCCATTGGAAACCATGATGGAAAGGTTCAAGACGTGCAGTACTTCGAATGCAGAGACAAACACGGCATCTTTGCAGCAGCATCTAAAGTGGAGCTAGATGGTGCATGTGGTACAACAGAGCCAAAAGTCTACGGTAAGCCACCAAAGCCCCCATCAAAGCTCGCTCTTCCAAAGTACGGAAGGAGCCTTCAGCACCCTAGACAGACAATCTACTCATCTGGACCCATAGCCACAGTCTTCCCAACAACCCAGGCACTCAACAGTGCTGATAGCAACACTTCTGAAGCCAAAGATAAGACAGGAAGGGCCGGCAAAGGTAAAACAAGCCTGTTCCAAGCAACTAGGGTATCTCCCATCCAGGAGAGAAATGTCTCACCTGCCTGGTCTAATGCTGAAGCAAACATATATAAGGGAGAAACTGATGAAGTAAAGCGAACACTAGACACAACAGTAACTCTAGACTCCACCTTCACAACTGTCTCCAACAATCCAGAAGATACTGTAGATAAATTAGGTAGAACTGGACAGAACAGTTCTGCAATGGCAGCTGCCCAAGACACTGAGATAGACTCTAGCAACAGAGTTGATGATGTAGATGTTGAGCTTCCAACAACAACAGCAGCACAGGGTGAGGCCCATGCACAGACCCATCCTTCAGGGGCTGAAGCCGACATAAATGTTGCTGATGTTGACACCATGGAAATACAGCTAGACACAGAAGAGAGACTACACCAGTCCCTTGGGTCTCCCGGGTCAGAGATGGCCACCTGCCCTCCCACTGTGGACGGTAGTGGTGAGATGATTCCTAATGTGCTCCAGGAGGATTTACCAACAGAACTGGATGATGAAAAAGTCCTGGATGTCACTGATGGACAACAGCAAGATTCAGACATGGAAGTTCATAGACAAAACATTACTTACGGCATGCCTGAGGAACATCAACCTTCTGGGGACCAGGCAGAGCTCGCTGTTCATTCAAACATAACTAATGGTTCTACTCCTGAGTCTCAGGACAGTAAGTCCATTGACTCTTTAGAGGCAGACCAAGACGGGGCCACAGCAGTTCAGACTGGATTTGTGGCAATGGAAGCTGATGCGATACCCATTGATGACATTACTCCAGAGGAACTGCAGAATAGACAGGCAGGAGTGGCGCTGCCGTCATCTTCACACGACGGAACATTTACCAAAGATGCAAACACTACTTACACTGCTGAAGAGGAGGTGGGACCTTCACAGACACTGCTGCCTAGTAGAGCATCTTCAGAGTATGGCACATCCTCATCAGGACAGGATAATTCACCAGACTCTCTAGAAGAACAAGACCAGGGTTGTGGGAATAAAGATAATGCAACCTTTGTACTAGATACAGCAACAGAGTCAATGGATGTAGAAGATGCAGCGTCCAATATCAAAGAAGCTCAAAGTGCAATTGGTGCTCATAGACAACAAGCTGTTGATGCTTCTGGTATCATCAGTCCATTTCCTGATGTGATCCTACAGGTAGTATCAGCCAGTGAGAAGGGTCCCGTCGCTGATAGAACATTTACCCAGCCAGAGGATAACATCTCCTACGATCCCCATCACAGTATTCTCCGTCTAGATGAGCTGAGCATGCTGCCAGAAGTCAGCAGTGAAAACCTCCTGCAGGAAGACGTCAGCACTAGTGTTAACCCCATCGCTGTAACCGATGGTGCCCCAAACCCTCAAGCTGCTGAGGGCGTCAACAACATGACCATGCCTTTGGTGCAAGCGTTGGGACCCACCCAAACAGAAACCAAACAGCCCACAGATGAAAGCCAGCACAGTGAGGCTGCAGAGCCCAGTACAATCACCATTCAGGTTACAGAGCCTCTTGAAGAGGGTGAAGATAGCTCTGAGTCTACATCAGATCACGCCCAAGTGGAGAGACTGCCAGAGTCGGAGAGAGAAAGCCCCACCAGTAATGACCTATCTTCTGGGAATACCATATCCACAGATCTGGATTCGGGAGCAGCCCAGGCAGATAAACCTCCCGTCTCACTGAGGGAAAGTCCTACCAGTGATGAATTGTCACTGGAGGATGAGGCTGGGCCAAAGATCACAGAAACTGTGGGAGTAAGCAAGGGGAAAGATGTGGTAGAAGATACATCTCAAGTAGAAGATTTATCTGAAGCTAAACAGGAAGTAGTGCCTGTTGCTGCCTCCCAAGTAGAATTTATTCCACCTGAAGACATATCAGCCACAGAGGTTATGGAGGAGGCCAGTGTAACAGAACAGATGGCGTCTTCCATAGATGTGGAGAAACCCGTGGAGTTATCTGTAGAGAAGGAGGTAAATCCTCTAGGTGCTTTTCAACCAGTGAAAGATGATGAATCTCCCAAACCAGCAGTCAATGGAGACAAGCAGGATGTAAATATAGATGTAGGTGAGCCTATCCGTGGTGCTGATGTATGTGTTGGTGCAGTGGGATTACAGGCAGCTGCCAGCACAGATGTTGTGGCTGATGAAGTGGGAGTAGTAGAGCCACAGACACGGGAGATAGACATGTTATCGGATGGAAAGGTGGAAGAGGAAGGGGATAAAATTGCAGCTGGGAGCACTGTAACATCTGAGGAGGAACCTCCACACAAAGTTGCCAGAGTGACAGACCAAACCTTTGAGGTTGATGACATTGTAGAAATGGATGTTCCTGTCCTTGGTGCTGAAAAGGAAGCTGCAAAGGCAACTTTTGTGGCAGATGATGCAGTAGTAGAGGGTGCTGTTGGAACTGGGGCTGGACCTGCGGCACTAGAACTTGAAAAGTTGGACGAGACTTTTGACCCAACAGCTTTAGTAACGTCAACACCCTTCCAGCATAAGGAGTTTACTTTCTCCAGGATTGAGCCCGAGTCTCCATCGTTTGGTACTGACCATGACCATCCTCTGGAAGGAGAGGATAGCCTTACTGTTGCAGACGTAGTTAGGACACTAGAGCCTGATATCATAGATCATGCTGCTGACAATCAACATATCAGTGGAGAAGACGTTGCAAAGACCCTGGACTTGGGTAGCAAGGATGTAAAAAAGAAACAGGTGACAAGAGCGCAGTCCAGTTCTGACGCAAAATCTTCCATTTCTCAGGGATCTCAAGCTAAGAAAGCACGTACCGCAACAAGCACCAAGCAAAAAGCACCAGCAAGGGCAAGTGTGACTGTAAGTAAGGCAGCTGATGCAAGGAAGACCACAGCAAAAGCTTCAACACAATTTGTGTCTAAACTCGCAGTGCCTCGCACTACTAGTAGTAACAAGAATCAAGCAAATGCTGCCGCACAGCAAAGCAAGGGCACGCCGGGCAGTCGTTTCAAAAGCGACTCCTCCGGATCCAACCCTGCAGAAAAGGCCAAGTCGCAGCCGCCTTCCAACACTTTCAAAACGCCCATGGGACCAAGTAGCAAAGTAGGGTTGGTACGCCCCACGCCTCGGGCAAGTCCTTCTCCACAAGACAGGAGAGCAGCACCGGACAAAACTAAAGAGCAGCCCAGTTCAAGTTCTTCAACAAGTAGTCCAGCGCAACGGCGTAGACTGTCCTCAACTGTGTCAGACAAGAGTGACACTCAAGCCACCCGGAGCACCAGAACTCCTGGCACAAGATCCGCTACGACCACTCCGCAGGTTAGAAGAGCAGCAAAAGATCTCAGCAGCAGATCAACGAGTGGAACTAGCTCTGCCACCAGCAGCCCAACAGTCAGGAAGAGGCTCTCTTCTTCCGGTGAACTGCAGAGAAAAAACGTGGAGAACTCTCAGTCCAGAGCCTCCAGCAGGTCCAGCTCTGTGAGTGGCAGCCCCGTACCAAAGAGGATGTCTTCACGCACACATATCAATGGCAACGCAAAGGAGCATTCCTCGTCCGCACAGCCGAGAGCTTCTTCCACTCCGTCTGCCTCCACCCCTAGGAGCGACAGATCGGGAACGAGCACTCCCACCAGCACCAGGAGCCGGTCTAACTCCACCAGTGCAACCCGCAGTCCGAGACCAGGCTCGGCGGCGAGTGTCGGGAGCGTGTCGTCCCCGCGGGGCCAGCTGAAGGGCGTGGCTGCCAGGATCGACACGGGCCTGAAGAAGAGAGACAGCTCCACGTCACTCACCAGCACCAAGTCTGACGGGGGCAAGGATGAAGGGACGGTGTCTGCTAAGGAGAAGTCAGCAAGTAAGTGCCGTTCTTTTGTACCTGAGGTGACACAAATATATGATTCATATCATTGAGGTACATGTTTATTAATTGTTTATTTCAGGCTCGACGGCCCATAGTATACAGACACGTAACGTGATACAAACATGTTTAAAAAAATAAACACCATCAAAGTATGTACAGGTAAAGTTAAAACATGTAACGTTACATGCAAGTTGTTATGATGCATTGTGATGTGCAACTTGATAACCATTACTAAGAATGTTCTCTTTATATGCATTTATGTTTGTGCCTAGCTAATGTTTTCTTCCTGAATATGCAGCCAGGATGTTAAAAGAAACGGGTTATTGGCGTGCATGACACAGTCTTAAGTTATGTCCACAGTGGGACTCCAGAAATGCCATTAGAAACAGGTTTCATGTCTAATCTTCCCTTCCAGGCCAGCCTCAAAGCGACAGTAAGAAGCGAGTACAACTGAGAATTATTCCCTCAAGTAGGTACATCACGAGACCCCACGCCGATCCCACGCTATAACCAGCTAATCCTTTCAGCGCATTGCATTAAGTCTGCCAGGGCGATGACAAAAACACACTAATCAGGCTTTTCTGCTTCCTAGGCTTGACAGTGCAGCTATAAGCAGCTTGTACCCAGCAGTGGTTATGGCAGGATGCTGTAATGGCAGCTAATAGAAGCATTAGTCTTGTCTGTTATAATGTATGCATGATGTAATTCTCTGTAGCTCTGTCCTACTGAAGGGCAAAGGAGAGAATATGCTTGAAATATCAGCCAACACCAAGAATGATATGTTATTAAAACATAATTATAAAGTTTTTCTGATTATAAGTGAAATATAAAGTAAAAGTCATTTTTGCTTCTGTCTATCTTGTAAAATGATGATAGCATTCTGTGTTGTATAAAGAACAGATACCAAATAAATACATATTTTAGGTTTTTACATCTACAATGTATTTTGAAATATGCTTAGCTACAATGCTACTTATCCAATTTCCTTGTGGATTTTCAGGACTTTCTTGACCAAGCACATCTAGACCTCAATATGCATGAATCCTGTAATTTGAAAAAAAAAATCTTGGACAAATTAAAAGAGCTTCTCTTGTAGCTGATCTACACTAGATTAAATAGCACATCCTTATATGATAGTATTAGTACTCTGAAGCTGGGTATTAATGTTAAGTAGGTGCCCTTTTGCTGACCAAAATAAAATCAAGATCTTTGAGGTTTAGATCACAGCATTGTGTGTTTCATACAAGATTATCATCAGTATGATCTATGTGAGAGACTAATTTGTGTTGTCAGGCTATGTGATACACACTAGACACTGTGGTGCCTCCCATATCATTTGTGACCGAGACCAAGATGTTATAATACTTCTGCTTGCATGTCTATCATGTGTCTGTGATTCTAGCCTCTCTATCTCTTGTCTCATCTCTCTTTCTAACAGGACAGATTCTTTATGGACGTCTCAAACTCAAGAAACATTCCATGCGAAAGAATCTCTTAAAACTTATCTGTGGTTCAAGTAAGCGCCAGATCTCTTTCACTTTGCATCTTGACCCTCACATGCCACCATACACAGTGTACATGCCAGACTTCAAATGTTGGTGTTGGAGTGAGTCCACAAAAACAACTTTGATCCCTTTTTAAAACAAAGTAAATTGCGTTTAACAAAACTTGGCAAAACTTCCCAAATAATTGTTTTAGCATCTAAACTCCAAGATTTCTTGTAACAGTCACCATTTTCTTTTCCCTTGTTTTTTTATTCCTGTAACGTTACATGAAAGAATTGCAGATTAGATTGACTCACTTTTCAACCCCCCGTCAATTTGAAGCCATCCCTGTCAACCCAATTGCTTTGGAGCTTTCACCTAACGCTGCACCTGTATGTGTGTGTGTGCTGTCTATGTCTCAGGGGACCGCCAATTTCTCAAAGCATACTTTCTGGAAAAGATTGTCAGAAAGAGGTCCAAAACTGCAAGTAAGATGTGCTTTATCTGTTGCTCATTATGAGTCTTCCATCCTTTTAAAGTCTTATTACCTATTTTTCCTTTATGTCGAAGGTTCTGGGTTTTTGTTACCTTGTTTTCAGTGTTTTCTGTGTCCTCACCGTATGGTTCCTACTTTTCTGTCTGTCTTTCAGCACTCTTTACAAACGAACTAAGAATCAAAGCCATTCTCACTGAGGCAAAGAAACGTTACCTGAAGAAAAATGGTACAATATATAATTATGGAGAACCCCTTTGGAATCTTTGCTGGCGTGGTGTGTGTGCGTGTGGAGGAAAGATCAGAGGATGAAACTGGATGCATTATTTATAAGCAACTTCCTCAATAATTTACAACGTGTTGAATACAGTCGGCTTTGTCCTAGTTTTAGACATGCTATCCTGTCCTGTCTTTTCTTTGTAACTTGAATCGCTTGCAGTCAAGAAAGCAATATGCCTGCCTGTTGTTTCTTTTTCTGCTTGGCCAGTGTTGCCAGATGTTTCCAAAACTGCACATGTTCTGCTTCTTGATGTGAGAAGAAGTGCTTTAAATGCTCAGCACTTAATGTCTGGATCTGAGGAGGAAAGTCTCCAGACAGCTTGTGGGTTGGCATCGCTTGCCGTGATTCTGCCTAACTTTACATGTACATTTTGGGGTTTGTTTTTAATCTCTGTTGTGTGGCTGTCTCCATTTTTTTGTTGCCTCCAAACTGCCTGTGCTCCTTGACTTCATGCATACCTTGCATTATCAGCTATTGCTTATCATAATTCTCACACCTTAATGCATTATGTTGTCTGCTACTGTGTTATATGCTCCTTTGAATGCTTACACATGTACGTACAACATCTCCTGTACACCAATAGCTTAGTAGACCCATCCCTTTACTTTGTAAATTTGATCCACTTTGGGATATATTGCACCTATTAAAATTTTTAGGACGTGGTCCTGAATTTCCTTTTTTTTGCTACTCATTTTTCAATAGCATTTTCTCAAAATTTTGTCAAGTGTAAATTTTTTTCTTCAGAACCTTTTGTGGTTACATAAAGTAGCAGTTTGGTTGCCAATATACATGCTCTACCTCAAAGTGGATCTATAAATTATCTGATGTTAAATGTTTAACACAATCTATAGTTTCCTTTGTGTTTGTGTGTTGTGTCTTTACCATAATGTCTTCCTCCTCTTCTAACAACCTAGACAAAGATGAGAAATCTGGAGTGCGGACGAACACAAACAAGGCAGAAACCAAGGCTAGCGCTCGACCTGCCTCTGTTCCATCCACCTCTCACCCCTCTTCTTCTCAGAAGAAAGTTCCTCCCTCTAGTACTACCCAGAAAAAGCTACTCTCACAAGTAAGCTTTCTACTAATATATCCATGTTGTAGTCTTCACTTTTCTTTCCCTACCTCCGATGGGACTTTTGGACGCAGTATTTATTACTTATTTCTTTGGTCATTTCATTTTGTTGTAACTCGAAATTCATTTCAATAATCACACTTTGACAACGAGAAGAGTAATTTTTCTTGTTCTTTTCTCTGCCAATCTCTAAACCATTGTAGCTCTCTCAGTCTCACACCATGTTGAAGAAACAGGTAGGGGTGGTTTCAACTTCAAGCATCACTTTGTTCGTTTCTGGCATCTTATTCTACACATTGCATCTTTGTTGTTATTCACTACTGTTCAATCCTCAAGGCAAATGTGTCTATGCCATTTGCACACACAGTTGTGTTTGGTATGCATTCTACATTAGATATTAACAGGAGTTTGAGTTGAAAACAAAGATTTAATTATTCAAATATCTTTACATGTTCACAGGAGAGCTTGCTTAATCCACTCTCTGCATAACTGGCACAATGTATTTCATTACCAGTCTTTACGATATGCATGTTCTTTTATTACTGTTTATTTGATTTACTGCCTGATTTTATTTGCACAAACTAGAACACCTTATCCCTTGGGCTTTAGGGAAGCATTGATGTCAAAGATTACACTTTGTTATACTGAAATTGTTTTTACATGTAGTTCACTTTTTACAACAATGTATGTGGTAGATACAGCACGTCGGCAGAACGTACTGCACCTGCTTGAAACCTGTAGTGTATTGTGCATAGCACTTCCATAGAACTTCTCATATAAGGTTGTATTCGCGTATATAAGGTTAACATCCTGTCTGTAGTTTCCAAATGTTATGACGAAAAAACTATCATCTGCCATCATAGTCCTGGACCCTCAGACATGAGGATGGGACTAGGTAAGGTAAGGGTAAGGCAAAATTTTGATGCAGTGTCGACCTCAAACCCACGAAAACCGTGAAAAATCAGGATTTTGCACAGGTACAGTACGTTCTGCCGCACGTACTTGTAGATACAATGCTCTGTGATTATTCCTAGATTGCAAGTATTCATTACAATAACATAGCTTTTACTTTCATGGAAGTTCATCTGTGTTAGTAGTTACATGTTTAGAGTTAAAACCTTTGGTCCAACGCAGTTCTCGTTGAGACAACTTATTTGTGTTGGATCTAAGTTTTAACTCTAAACATTGCTGTATACTTCCTTTTTTCTAGACAAGCCGTCCAACAGGAAGCACGCTGAGATCCAACACTCTGCGCGGAACGGGCACAGTAAGCGGAGAGTGAGCACCTCCAGTACGCACAGCTCAACCTCCGACCTGTCCGTCACCTCCAACACCAGCTCCAGACTCTCCAACTCACACGAGGAGGCACGGGCACAGCGGGCTAAGGCTGATGGTAAGGAAGACAAAACATCTAACTACAGCAAGCATAATCCAAGAACTAGAACTGTGGAACTTGTTGCCACCAAGCACAGTTGGGGCCTCATCACTAGTCTAAGAACGCTTTTAACAACTCCTGCAATTAAATGTGCAAAGATTGATTGTAACAAGTTGTTCGGTGTGATATAGCTAGCTGCCGCCATGCCCCGTGCCTGCAAAGTAGGTGTGTTACGACGAAGGGTGGTTATACCGGGCTATACTGATACAGATACAGATAGTCTCAATCAGATGTCATACTGTCCTCTGACAATCCCTCACTCAACAGGCGTTGTTCAATCAATCATTTAGTTAATTAAGGAACCTATCAATCAAAAATTCATATTGATAATTGACAGCATTATTAATTGGGATGACTGTATCAACTTTGGTTGGAACTAATTGTATAGGCAAATGCTGATCTGTATGGGTATTGCTGGAAGGGAGTCGCAAATCTTACAGTGCACACAGGAATATCTACTGTGAAAAGCACAGCAATCAGATGGGGAACTGAAAACTGATGCTGCTTTGTACCCTCCAATTTTAAACACAAAATAGCAGCACTGAAGATGTATGACACTATACAGTCTGCATTTGTATATTTGGAATTGCAGGAGCACGCACGCATGCACACACACACACACACACACACACACACACACACACACACACACACACACACACACAAGAATACATGTCATGTTGTATTACCTTACTTCCTTCGGGTGAAGTAACAATAAGCACATGTAGCAGCAATGTAACCTACTAAGTAATAGAGTTAAGATTAAAAGTACTGAAACTACCCTTCTCTTGTGTGTTGCAGCATTGAGCAAACCCTCTGCCAGGTCGACCAAAGTGCCTCCAGTTGCCGGCCGGGCCCAGGGCCGTTACCTGCCCACACCAGGCTGCAGGCCCTCTCCCATGCCTGGAACTTCAGGTGAGATAGTTATTGATAGTGGGACAGAGTACAAAACCATAGCACGTTGGCAGAACGTACTGCACCTGTGCGAAACCCGTAATGTATTGTGCATAGCACTTTGGCAGAACGTCTCGTATGTGGTCATATTGGAGTACATGTATATAAGGTAATACTGATGCAACGCAACATTCAACAGAAACCTAAAAAAATCAGGGTTTTGCACAGGCGCAGTACGTTCTGCTGACGTGCCCAAAAACATTATAGCAATATTTTGTAATCGTGGTTTATATCACTTAAATTACCTGCTAGGAGACCCTAATATATACCACTTCTTCCATGCCCCCAAAATATCTGCTACCCCAAAAATAAAGACGATGGCATATCCAGAGCATAAGGTATAAAAATGGAAGGTCCTCTCTAGCTGCAGTACTAAGAAAAGCCACCAAGAGGCCCACAAATCACATCTGTGAGACCTATGTACCAAATATCATCGTTAAGAGAGAAGGCCATGGGGAAGCTTAGATAATTTCCTTGTCAGTAACGGTACGTTTCCTTGGCATTGCAGTATTATCCTATATTAACTTATTGATTTTCAACCTTCATGCAGAATATTTGACCCCTGTATCTCGTATCAGTCACCGGCAAGTGTAATGCGGCAATCAGTAACTGACCTTGTCTTGATGTGTCAGCAAATGTTCAGTGACAGTTTTACGAAAGCTTTGTTCTGCATTTTGACTGAATTAATGCAATATCTGTCAGTACAGTAATAAAATGGGCTAACCACTCTTCTCCATGCTGTAGATATGTGTACTAATCTACTAAAAGGTCTTGTTCTTTATGAGGGCCAAAGATTTATGGTTATTTAATGCCATAAACAGTGCATCCCTAGGACATAGTCCTTAGTTAGAGAGTACAGATCTACCCCAAAGGTTGGTTTCAAGGGAATATTTTTCTTCAGCCAGACAAGTAGCTAATTGTCAATTTGGACAATCTCCAGAGCTGCTTGTACAAAGGGTTTCCACATCACTGCTTTATCACTTTTCCAATCAGCCGTCATATTCTGACATGTGCAGCTGTGGTCACGTGGCCGCTCACCTCAATATCAATTGGGGGGATGAAAGTGGTTTAAACCATTGGTCATAAAGCATGGGGGCAAGTGACAGGGGCACAGCAAAGTCCTGTGCAACGTGTAATCCCACGGAGCAAGCGATTTGGACCAATGTTTTCCTTCCAGAGAATCTCGCAGTCTTTTTCTTTAGGTAGGATTGTTCTTTACCATGCTTGCTGTACAGTCCCTCTGTTCAGTTAAAGGCAGTACATAACTGTTGCAGTTTTTAAAATTCAGGAAAGGAATATTGGCATGTATGATTCTAATCTATTAATACTAACTTAATCATTCATATGCCAAAAAACAGTTACTCAAGCAACTGAACATGATTTTTGAAATTTAGATGCTACCTGAAATGTCTGACATTTCCAAAATCATATCTAGTTGCTTGAGTAACTGTTTTTTTGGCATATCTTATTTCCTGGATGTCTAACCTTCACTGATTTAATTGTCCATCTTAATATGACAGAATAGCTTTCATACTAAAGGCATTGGACACTAACATCTTACATCTCAGTTGTTTCATTTTTCGTATGTACTGTATTTCATTTTGTGTAATAAATAACTACATTATGGTACTGTGTTACAGGTGTGAAGAGGGGAGGAGAGAGTAAGACTTCTGCCACCGTGTCCCCGAGTCCCAAGAGGGTCCTGCCTGTCCCCCCCTCACCTGCTACTCGGGCCCACCATGAGGGCAAAACAAATGGTAAGGCTGGCACCTTTACAATACTGTATTCTCAAGCACGTTGGCAGAACGTATTGTGCCTGTGTGAATCCCTGATTTTTCACAATTTTTGTTGGATTTTTGGTCAACATTGCATTAGAATTTTGCCTGTTGCAGAGGATATCTTTCCCGACATCACATTTGAAAACTATAGACAGAGAGTCAACCTTAGATAGGCAAATACAACCTTATATAAGACGTTCTGCCAAAGTACAATACATTACGGGTTTCACACAGGTGCAGTACATTCTGCCAATGTACACCTTTGCAATATTATTATATTGTCTCATTTAGTAATCAGCAGCTCCTCCTAGCAGATGGAGTGATGATTGCACCATTCGTTGGCATCAGCATTATGATATGTATGACTAGAAACTGAGGGCGTCAAACTCAAAGCATCCTGCTGTCATCTATTTCAAAATAATGTAACATGTATCAAGCAAATTGGATTTGAAAGCTGTATGTGCTGGAACATTTTTGTAATTGACTTTCATGTTGATTCAACTAGAAAAATAATTTGACTGTTGAGGAAAATACCGGTCATTATAATTTTGATTGCAGTGTAAAGAATTATACTTTGAAAAGAGAAAGCTGTATACTACTGTCTACTTGACTTAGATGGATGCCAGTGCACATGGCTAACTGGGTGGGCCGTGGCAGGCATGTTACCTAGTATGTGGTCAGCTTCCGTGTGTCAACAAGTGTCTCAACACCAGAATTAGACCAGGGACAGAAGTGGGAAGTTGCCAAGACTGGTCGCTTTGGTCAAGTGTGTCTCTTTCTCTTGTCTTCTGTCTCTGTTGGTGGTAGAAGCATCGTGCATGTACATGACAAGAATCTGGCATGCTTTAGGTGATGGTTTGGTGAGGTCAGTTTTGACAGTCATGTTTTCAGAACATTTCATTTGGGATCGTACAGGCATTGCAAGGTTCCTCAGAGGTAAGATAGATTGTCGTAGTACAGTTTGTTATCAATCTTTGGGATATACGAGTTGTTAAGAAAAGGGTGCAGTTGCATTTACTGCATTTTTTCCTTGTCAGAAAGGTAGCTTAGAGTATGAATATTAGGGAGTAACAGATTTTCCAACAAAAAAATTATGTTCTAATTTCCCCTGCAATATGATGAAATACACAGAGACTAATTTTTTATTCTTACACAAATTTTTATGTAGAAATGTTGATCATGTATGATGTAAAATTACAAGCTACCACTAAATCCATAACTATTAGGTTTACCGGACTTAAGCCATGTTTATGTTGGAATCAATCCTTGTTATTTCTATGTCTTCATTTGGAATGTAAAGAAATTGGGGCATGTCATTAAATATGTCTAAAATGTCACACTATGTCCAGCATTACGTAATACATGACTGTGTACATGGGGAGGATTTGCATTTAGGTCATAATTCATCAGGGATCGAAATTCATTTTTGGGAATAGATGCACTGGTTCACCCAACCTAAAATATTGGGTGCACAAGAAATATTTTATTTAGGTGCACCATATAAGATAAAATAAGTAGAATGTCAGCAAAAACTTTGTTTCATTTCTAAAGAAAAGTGCTGTATAACAATGATTTTTTTCTTACACTTAGAATATGCTGTATATACTACTATACGCTTAACATCTTTAACACATGTGTAAACCTACAAAAATATTTGGGCGCACTGGTGCACCTACAGAAAAAATTGGGTGCACTAAGGTGCACGTTCACCCAGTATTTCGAGCCCTGTCTATGATCCACAGTTCCTTCTTGAGCCTTCCAATGAATAAACCTAGGAGCATAGCTGAGATAAATCAATAAGACTTACAGCGTGATAACCCTACGAAATGTTTGTTTTTATCGACTGCAGCTTAAAAAGCCGGCTGCGTGTAGCATGGCACATTTGGGTGATGGATGGATTTAATAATGGCAACACAGGGGCAGCTTAGATTGGTGCCCAGGGCTTGAAATACTGGGTACATGTGCACCTTAGTCATATTACCTTGACTTAGTGCACCCAAAGTTTGAGCTGTGCTCCTTTTTTTTTCTGTGGTGCAGCAGTGCAACCACATATTTTTTTTTTAGGTTTACTTATGTAAAGATGTTAAATGTACAGTTAGCTGTTACATTAGTATACAGCATATTCTTAACATCTAGTAAGTGTCAGAAAAATAAAAAAATCATTGTTGTAGTGCTTTTTACCTTCGCCAAGAAGGTTATGTTTTCAGTAGCGTTTGTCTGTGTGTGTGTGTGTGTGTGTGTAATTTAGCAAGATAACTCAAGAAGCAGTGGATGGATTGGAATGAAACTTGGTAGGTGGGTAGGTCTTCATGAGACCTAGAAATGATTAGATTTTGGGCCCCCTGGCGGCTTTCCTAGGTACTGCAGCAGAACTTCCGGTTTTGATATCTCGTGATCTGGACATGCTAGGGTCACGAATTTTGGATGGAAGATAGCTCTTGGGATAGAGAAGAAGTGACATGAGTTTGGGTCCCCTAGCGCCTTGTTCTGGAACTGCAGGAGCATTTGTTGAAAAAAAATCGAAGGACGATAACTCAAGAACCGGTTGACGTATTGTCGTGATTTTGTGTATGTAGGTAGTTGAGGTGATGCTTGACATAATCAGATGGCAATTATGCAAATCAGGACTTAATTTGCATAATTAATGAAGAAATTCTATAAATCTGCTTTGTTCAATAATAGAATTATGAAACACTTGTAACATCTACTTGAGAACGAGAAAAACATCTGAGGATATAGATAATGTAAATGAGGACCTAATTTGCATAATAAATGGAAAATTTTTATGATTCCATAGTTACTGCTGCACCCCGAATTTCATGCTTGCCACATTTGGAAGTTAAGTTAAGGTGAACATCAATAAACATAATTTATTCAAATAATGACCTCATTTGCATAATTTATGAGGGAGTGCTATAATAGCCTTTTTGTTATGATAAGGCCGTCATTGGATGGAGAATATGATCAACTGATATAATCCATGCAAATGAGGCTCTTATTTACAAAATCAATGATCAAAATTGTATAATTCGTCACCCGCAAGGGTTAACATAATTGGCGAAGGTATGAGATCTTGGAACTCTTGTCTTTAGAAATGAAACAATGATTATTAGTTTTTGCTGATATTCTACTTTATTTTATTTTATTATGGTACACCCAAAAAAGTTTTGTGCAGCCACCCAATTTTTTTGGTTGGGTGCACCAGTGCACCTATTCCCAAAAACTGAATTTCCAGCCCTGGATTGGTACCCGATTTTGTATTCAAGTCCGATGCTCTCCTGTCATTAACATGAAAGACGAAACACAGTCATCAGCACTCATTAACCCCCATTCACCTTCAGCATTCATCAGTATTACAGTTGTCAATAAAAATGTCCTACACATGATGCAGGATGCCCCAATTCTGGATGTAAAATTACAAATCTGTAGAATGGATCAGATATGTATTGCCATTGATGTGTATGAAACAATGCCAATCTCCACGATGTTTTGACTATGACTATATGAGAAATTTTTCATTGACACTTAATATTTCAGTTGATATAGTATTATTCTATAAGCATGTGATATACGTATTACATGGTTCTCTTCAAGCATAATTTCAGGTCAGGAATACCCCAACATGGTGATCTCTATGATGTAAATTGACTATGAGAAATTTTTCATTGATGCTTAACATTTCAGATCTAGATAATATATTCTATAGGCATGTGATATACAGTGTACGTATTTTAGTCCTTGTCAAGCATAATTTGAGGTCCGTGATAGCCCCAATCCTGGGCACAAAATTATAAATCGGTACACTTATGGTATTTATTGCATGCCACTAAAAAAAACAATCATTATGGCAATTCCGATGAGGTCAGTTATATTGACACTTATTGACACTTTGGTTATATTATATAAGACTGTGATATACATTATGTAGGTATTTTGGTCCTCGTCAAACATAATGTGAGCTCTGGAATAGCCCAACATCACATTACGTTGTCCTGCTGCTGGCATTTTGAATAATTCATGGCCGTTACTCACAGGCGTAGATAATGAATGGCAATGCCATAAGGCTTAGCGAAGATGAAAGGTTGGCCAATGGTGACTGGGGAGCCTCTCCATAATAGGGCCCCTCCCAGGAGAATAGCCACTGAATGGATGTGCAGGAAAGAGCGTGACGTTTTTTTGACTGAATTATATCAGGGGAAAATAGAAACCTGCTTGATATGTTGTCATAGTGTTGGATAATACTCTATACTTCTCTAAGCTTGCTGCCTTAATATATGAGTGTAATTAACCTGAATCTTGAGGCATGTAACTCCGGGTCTGTAGATGACTACGAGATGCGTTAGTAGTAAAATCATACTTAAGTCTAACGGCCTATGTTTTGATTATGGATTACTAGATCTTCCACCATTATTTATTCAGCATATTGATATGCAGACAGGCTTGCGTCAGGTCTGCATAATGATGATTTTTCCCCAAACTGTCAGCTGAGCATGTGTCAATACTAGAGGTAAAGAGGTCAAGCCACGTGAAAGACCGACCGTTGATGGCATCCCAGTTTCCCATACAATCCCGTTCCCGTCGTAATCAGGTTTCCCACTCTGCGTCAGTTGTAGAAGCGTTTTGGCACCACATCCCGGTTACAAATTGTTGGCAGCAATCAGTGAATTAGACCCGTGGTGGTGTACTTGTTCAGCGTCTGCAAAGGAGAGCGTCAGCGTACCTTGTTTGGGGTTTGCCTGCTGCATGGAACCATGTTATGGAGGCCTAATTTCTCGCTGGCAGGAATGCACCTGCGTCTAGCAGCAAAGGGGCTCCTGCGTAAACTGCATAAGCAAGTCATCTATGGTTAGTACTGGAAATACATTACTGATAAAAATTGTTCTTTTCACATATTATTTTATGTAGTTTAGCTGACATCATTTATAGTCCTGGCTTCGGGTATATATGTTTAGTATGTCTGTGATGATTCTCTTGGTATTTGAAAGGTCATGTCAGTTTTATTGAATATTTGACTTTGCATACTGCTCTGTAGTACAACTGTCCATCTTGTGATTATATTTGGAAAATACATGTTGACAACGTATAGATGGAAGAAGGTATCAAAGCAAAGTGTTATAATATTGTATTTTGTGCACATTCATGTAGATATTGCTGCATACAAATATCATACAACATTATGTGAATATATAGGTGCCAGTGATCAGTTTCTGCACTATGACCTAAATAGCTTCAGAGAAAGTCTGATTTGATTTTGGAGAGTGCAGATATTTGCCAATCTAATTTGCACACTGCTATAGTGCTGGGATTCACCAAGGTCAGTTGGTACTAGAATATCGTTCAGTGCCCCATGTTAACGCACAGAGAAATTTACTGACCCATACAGGTGGCTACATTATTTGAATATTTTCTTTGTTCTCTCTAGTCTGTGTTTTTTTCCTTTCAATGTTTCATATACAATCTTGTGCAAAATGTTTTAGCCGAGATCAAACAGTAGTTCAGAGCATTTTCTGGTAATGCTCTATCAAAGGAAGTTTTGAATTATGTGGTCCCTAAGTTCTCACAAACAGATGGCCGGAAGTTTGAACAATAGCAGTGGCTTATCAGCTTTTACAGATACAACCGTGGCCAACTGATTGTTGGACCCCATCATTTAACTGTGCCGCATTACTAGCTTAAGCAGGCCAGGTCCCTGTTGTGTTACCACTGGGTAGACAGATAACTTTATCTCAGTATATTACATCTGAAGGGTCAAATTAATCATTAACCTACATTTGTTATATGCTATATTTAGTTCATGATTAGAATGATTTATTTTTTTTAGGATTCTTTGGGGCTATGTTCAGACCAAAAATAGATATTGTGGGCTCCTGTGTCATAGTATTACAACTAAATCATGAGTAAAAAGTAAATGACATGAATTTTGATGTCCACCAGATTTCGTTCACATTTTGGTGTACATCACTTCCCAGGTACTTAAGGGCCCGAAATGTTTTTAAAAAAATCTGATTTATAATTCCGAACCAGTTCCCCTTTGGCATGCCAAATTGTAAGGTTGTTTATTCATATGCTTTTTCCTTTAATTTGAAATGAAAATATATTTACTTTGGTGGTTGGTACATTCTTGGTACTTTGATCCCTGTATTTGAAATAGAAGAAATTATGATGTCAACATGAATGAGACCAGAAGGCAATTTATTACTTTCAAGATCTGTGATAATGTTATAATATATTCAGTCTGTGAGTGACTGCTTTTTCCCCAGCCAGAAAGCACATAATGATGTATATAGCTGAGCATCCATGGAGAGATAAGTTCCAATGGCCCAGACATGCTGTCACCAGATGTACTATAGGGAATCTGGGGTATTTTGAGTAACATACCATTAGTATGACGCACACGTAGTACAGCATGCATCATCGTAAGTTGTCTGTCAAAGGTTTCAGAGTGCACAGGGGGAGTAGGACATTTTCAAGGGTATAGAATATTAGCTGTATGACTTGTATATACATTTATGAAAAGTTGTTTAATCTATCTTCTGAAAAAAGGTTTGAAGATTTTTTTAGAAAATTCTTCTTACAGTGACCACAACAAACCTACATTTGCTGAATGCTGGTGATCAACTACCTTTAAGTAAATGGCACACTACACGAAAAGTAATTGACGAATCCTGTACTTTAAACCCTCATACATGTAAATCTCCATACCATGTAATGTATTTTGAATAATTCATTCCCAATTTCCAGCATGGCTACATAAATATTAATTTTTCAAGAATTAAATCTGGTGATGTTATGAATGGGAATATATCAGTAATACAAAAAATAATCTTGTAAATGAATGTTCAAAACTGCACAGATACTTTTGTATCAATATTCTTATACTAAGTTATAGAAAGGACATTTAACCATGTCAGTTAGGGATTGATCACTTCTGATTGGTTGAAATTTGATTTGATTTATGCAATGTTATGTTGGTGGGTGATACGTCACACACCGCAGAGGAATAAATTTCCCCCCAGCTGTGTTGTGAAGATAGGCTCTGTCTAGCATGACCAGAATTAATGAACCGGGTAATTAAAAGTCTAGAATAGAAAATATCGTCTATTATAAACACTCTACTACACTGCTGCATCAATTCACTTCAAGCTACTAATACAACGTGACTAGCATGTGTGATAATTATTGTCATGATACATAAATGAATGAAAGCATATGTTTTAAAGAATTTTGGATTCCATGTCCAATTGTATTAGATAAACACTACAGATGGGTGGAATTGGAAATCAATGATCATGGGTTTTCAATGTATACTTTGGTTTCATAGGTCAGTCAGTAGTAATTCAAATTATAAAATCAATATTATGTTGATGATGGTTAGACATCCAGGTAAACAATGCTTATAGCCAATTCAAACTCCTGGATGAAATAAGGAGATCACTTTGAGGGACATGCATTGCTCTTCTTCAGCATCACTAGAATTATAATTAGAATTTTTTTTTAGTTTAGAACTTGCTTATAATGATGCTTATAAACAATTCAAACTCCACTCCTGGATGGAATAAGGAGATAGCTTTGAGGGACATTGATCACTCCTCTGCAGCATTATTAGAATAGAATTGCATTTCAATAGTCAATTTTTTATTGTTTAGAACTTTCACCTCTATACACTGATTAAAGCCATCTGTGTTTGGGCAATTGTCTGGTTAATCAGTAACTAGATGTATTTGACAGGTCTTCCATCCCTTGAGAGGTAGATAGAACTTTCATAGGGGATATTTCAGCTTTGTGTGGGGTTTAGAATGTGATCCTATCCAGATAAGCTGATTATACACACATGAAGCTATCGTAATTCTCATCTGTGATTAAAGGATTTCTTGCTGTCAAAATTCAAATTTCGCCCTAGATGAGCAGGAAAAGCAGAATTAGCCAAATCCTTAGTTGTTCAAATCTGACAGATCTTTGGGCAGCTGTGTGAAATGCACTGTGGGAAGTTTAATTTTCTAGACTGCTGAGTGGGAATGTGCGTCTATGTTAAAGTGATAGGAACCCTCCGTCTTGGTGTAACTTATTGTTATAACACACTAGAAAGTTAGCATATTATACAGGTACATACATTAGTTAGTATCCAGCTGCATTGTGCAATGCCATTTCTAATGTGGCCACCAAGTGTACACTGTACAGGTACAACTAGATTGAAAAGAAACAGGATTTATGTATATTTTGATTCAAAAGTATCATGCCAAGTCCGTGACTAGGGCATGGTAATCTATCTGTATTTGTGTGCTTTGTAGAAAGCCTGGTTTTGACAAAATAAATAGTGAAAGTTTTTTTCCATCACTGCTAAGTGTGCTCTAAATCGTCCAGTCAAATGCCCTGTGCATTAGCTTGTTTGAACAAAACACAATTTGCATAATTGACTTGGCAGAGGCCACTTCTGTTTTGTTCCACGTGGTTGGGAAAGACGCCCCCATCCCTGGTTCCACCTGACCCACTCGATCTCACTTCATCTGTCACAGGGCCTTTCTGCAGCTCAAGGAAAACAAAATCAATATATCCATTAGAACATTACTGTCCACGTAGTGATACCCAAGGGAGACAGGGGTTTTAAGACTAGCTGCCAGCAGTGTTTGGTATATTTGAGCATAGTTTTAGTAATATTAGATACATGTAGTAGATCTGGTAACATAAAGAAAAAAGTGGTACAATGATAGTTGATATCATTTTGAAAATGATAGACACAATGTAATGTCTGTAGCTACTGTTACATCAGAATATTTTGTATCCTTCCATGAATTATTATTCAGAATCAAGTCTAGTCTTCTATATTGTTTATCATCTTGGGACAGCTTTTCCTGTTTGAAAACAGTGAATCTTTCTGTGTGATGATAACACAAGGCTAAATGCAGACATTCTGCTTATGTGAACATTCCAGAATGCCTCACATTATTAACATTTAAGCCTCATTGCCATGATAATGGGAACCCGCCACAAAATTGCAATTTGTCCCAAGGAACGCCCTTGTCTTCCAAGGGACAATTTTCCACTCCAACTGATAAGTACCTCAGACCCTTGGTCTTGCATAAAATTGGACACGGAAGGTAGCCGTGTTGAAAAAGATCCTGTGCAGGTGGGGAGGCAAGACAAGTACATCTGTGTACCATATGCAGGGATAGCTGTTCATGTTCAGTGTTCCCCACCCACTACTCTTGTTGGTGCGCAAAGTCCGTCTTTCCATCCTTGGTCATGTTCACTCCTGCGAGCTGATAATTGTGTGAGCAGTCTAGAGGCAGAGTCTCAGATGAAGCATTTAAAGCTGGAAAATTGAAATTAAGGTATTTTCGTCCATGTACGGTTTTTGTTGGCGGCATATGATTGGAGGAGCATGTTTGTGCTCTGGGATTTCATCCCGATATGTTTAATAGTGTGGGTTTTTCTGATGGTGTTTTGTGCCTTGTTAACAGAGACCAGAGGAAGCAGAATCAAAGGGCCGGTGTCCCCGCCTCCCACCAAAGCCAGCCAGCCAGACTTAGTCGCCTCCAACAGCGTCACTCCAAGCAAGAGCTCCAAGGAGATCGCCAGATTAGAGGCACTCTGTGAGGCGCGGACCAAGGAGCTGAACCTCACCAAGATGCAGCTGAAGGAAGGAATGACGGGCTTCGATGCCATGGCTGTCCTGGTCAAGTATCTTACAGAGGAGGTGAGTTTTGTTTGAGGTCTGTTTTGACTAGAATCTTATGTCATGAAAATTTGTGCCAAACTTCAGTGCATATACGACTGTTTTTAACGTCATTGGCACATGGCACCTTCTGACTGAATTACATAGTTGAAATATGTTTGAATTGAAATTTAATTGTATGGAGACTCCTTTTTCTTTCTACCAAAAAAAGCGAGAAGTGTGTGCCATCTTCAGATTCCAACTGCATCCTCATCCAACATTTTTATTTAAAGTCTTCTTCAAATGAACTGAAAGAAACAATGTAGTAAGCAATAAGTCGCCTACATTTTAGTAACTTGTGCTATATACATGTATTTGACACCTGCATTGCTTTGAATTCTTTTAAATCAAAAGTATTGTTTTCCTGGTTCTACAGATGGATGCCTTCTCCCACCCAGTTTTACTGACTCAGATCCAAAGACTACAGGAAGAGCTTCATCATGCTCGAAGTGAAAGAGGTATGAGACTTATTAAAAGCTTTGATGTTATAAAAATGAACAATCATTTATAAGGATGCAATGATTTTTCTTCACAAACCATCCTCTTGAGGGTTACAAATCGTCTTTTTGCTCAAGAGGAATTGTGATATACTGGGGCACTTGATATTTTTAAGTGGCTCGTTTTATCAATGCAGCAGATAAATGTCAGCAGTTAATGTTGAATACCCTTTTGCATTTGGCAACTATTTGTAAAATGTCATTGAATCTGCTTTCCCAAGTATAGCTGACATATTGGGAACGCTAGCCAAGCTTGAATACCATGCCGAGTCTTTCTTCACTCATACACGTCGATGCAAATGTGGTTAATTTTTAGCCTGGATGCCGTCCTAATAAGGTTTTCAACTGATGTGTGATAGTCGATTCCCCAAGCTGTCAATCAGAGGGTGCATAAAGGCTAATTAGCATAATTTCGTTAACCCTTTGTTTCAGCGATATGGTTTTCTCCTTGGTGCTGAAACTATTGTCATTGGGTCTGTTTTCAATTGAATCTTATGTTATGAAGATTTGTCACAAACTTCAATGCATATACATGTATACTACTGTATTTTACTGTCATTTGCACATTCATGGCACCTTATGAGTTGCATTGTTGAAAAAAATGTGAGATTGAAATTGAATTATATAGAGACACCTTTTTTTTCTTTGCGTATTGATGGTCAAAGTGCAGCAAACTCTAAAAAAAAAACATTGGAAAAATTCCAGAAGTGTCACTGTGAATGTTCTTTAGTCAGCCTTTCAACAGAACTCTAACAAATGTATGTTGTTTTGCACTTTACAGATGCTCAAAAGCTGGATCTGGAGAGACTGCAGAATGATATCCACAATGCCATTGCCTCCCACAAAGACCACATCAACAAACTCAAGGTAACACATTCATTTTACTGTAGTAAGGTAGCCTGGCAGAGCCTCCTAGCATGTCAAGTATGAAGTACATTTCCCAACAGCTCTTCACGGTTGTTAATGAATATTGATGTACATTTATGGAGGCAAATTCTATCATGGGGACAAGTTAGGTCAAAAGGGAAATATTTCAACTCAGACTCACATTTAAGTTTCAAAATCAAAAGGATATACATGTATAACAATTCCAACAATGTAGATACAACTACAAGGCTGTATTTTTATATTTTTCTTTTAATTTCAACCATCTATAATAATAAGATATCCCTGTATAACCAGTTTCTGTGACAACAAAACTTATGCATACCCAATCCTTTTCATCATCCAATTCTTGCCAAAACTGTTAACCTTTGAAGAACATTGAAATTTTCTAAATACCTAGCGTGTATTTATACTTTTTAAAATCACCATGTGTACAGAAACATGCAATGCAGCATATGGCTGCTATGTGCTTTTTTTTTTTAATGAATAAACCTTTATCTTAACCACCTGTTCTAGGATGACCATGCTGCTGAGCTGAAGCTGCAGGAAGATGAGTTTCAGATTGTCCGACAGGCAGAGATGGGCAAACTGACCACTCAGCATCGGCTGGAGGTGGAGATTCTCGCAGACGGACACAAGAACAAGGTGAGCAGATAAAACTGTCATGTTGATGCCTAAACTGCTGTCTATGAAATAAGGAATATTGTTACAGTAATACTATTTAAAAATGGAAGAAAATGAACGAAGTAAGGTAGTAGGAAATGACAGGTAGATACTGGCAACTTAACTGGAGCAAAGAATTGTTAATAAGATATGCTTTAGTTGAGAAAAAATAGTTGATCATCTCTGACTATCACAGGAGAAGAAGTGTTAGTACTATTTAGAAATGGCAGAAAATGAACAAAGTAAGGTAGTACTTGTAGGAAATACCAGGTAGATTCCTGGCAACTCAACTGAAGCAAATTGTTGTTATATATGATATACTTTAGTTGAGAATGGTTTACAGAACTAAAGAATATCTTATTACCTATGACTACCACAGGAGAAGAAATTTTAATGATGCTATATGTAGCATCCTATCAAAACCTCTCATAGTTGTAGCTGCTGTAGATGCAAAATGTAGTAATAGAATTTAGACTCAAAGAGTAGGTGGCTGTGACCATAGATAAAATTTCCACTTTACAGAAGTCATTCATCTCTTAGGTAACATTTGTGGACCTACCCCATTTGTTTTGTGTCATTCCTGCCCTTTCCTGGGTCTTATCTATTCCACACCCTGCCACGTTCCCTCTGAAGTGCAAGTAACTGATTTGGTCTGTCAGAAAGGAGGCGACTTTCCAATTTCCATGGAATTTTCAGGGTCAGCAGTTATGTACTCAAAGCAGTAAATCTGAAAGAAAGATTCGGGTTTGAGTTGGCAGAGCTCCTAGGAAAAGGGTTTACAAAAACTTTTGCATGAAATATTTTTCCTTGTATGTGGATATTATTGTACCATCACCAGATGTTTGTCAAATATCAGAGTACATTGCCTCTTATTTGAATAGATCCTCTTCTTATATGCATTTGTTTTTGATTGTCAGTTATGGCACTATCTCTTAATCAGGTTATGAATGAGTGTGGATGATTGGCAGCCCAAAAATTAGATTGCATCAAACATAACGTACAGAAGGGAACTTGTGTAATCAAATATCTTGCTATCATCAAAGAAAATACTCCCTGGTATAACATCACAGGATGCAACAATGACAGATTGTAGATAGAAAATTGTTAGTAAGCTCATACATGTGTAGATATATTTAACTGTTTACACATTGAGATAGGTAATAGTCAAAGGACTTTCAGCACACCATCTACCAGCAGCCTACAGTCATGTTTTCCCATTTAATTTGTTGGTTGACTGACCAGTCCTGCCTCCAATTTCCTGCATCCAAATCCACACCAGTACATTCTTATAGCAGTCTAGCCTCTCCTTACATTACTCTGAATCTAGAAGGGTGCTTTAGCCCACAGTGGAGTTACCTGTACACATTTCCTCCAGAAAAGGATTACGAATATCGATCTAGAAGGAACACAGCGTTTTGATCTCTGCTCAGACCCTAATATCCTGTTCCCAGAATGGCCTGGAGCGAGTTATTTCACTCTGGAATGGTTGCAGCAGTGTATGGGAATCTGCTGTGTGTGTGAGGCCACACCAATTTAATTTCTTGGTTAACGCTTCATTTTTTTCTGATTTGCCAAAAAAAAAAAAAAATCCAGAATCAACTGCAAAATGCTCATATTTTGCCCTGAACAGTTGAAAAGTCCTTTTCTTCCTAGTCGTTACAGTTATTCCATCTTTCAATGTAGTTGTATCATTAAAAGTTCAAAATTCATTGATTAAAATTTTGAACCAGCCTGGTGTGTTGACTTCATGGCTCCTATCGTACCATTTTGGGCCATAATATGATGCCTAGGCCTGTTTTTATCTTTATTTATTTTTTTGCCCGCCCGCTCCATTATTTTTCTAGAAAAATCCGTTAACCAAGAAATTAAATTGGTGTGGCCTAACCAAGAAATTAAATTGGTGTGGCCTAACCAAGAAATTAAATTGGTGTGGCCTAACCAAGAAATTAAATTGGTGTGGCCTGAGGATGGATGAAAAATGATGGTGCGTTGATGCTAAGAAATGGACCCTCCAGTAGGCTGTGTAATGCTTGGGTGGATTACCAATATCCAATCCTGCAGTGGCCTCTTGGGCTTACTTACAGTGTCGATATGGAGGGTAGTATTAAAGTATAACTCAAACCAGTTCAGTGGAACCACAGGATGCATACAGCTATAGGTGTACATGTACATGTGTGTGTGTGATGTCGGTACTCAAACCTTAGCACAGAACAATTCATGATTACCATAGATTTGGGGCACCATCTTTTTTTTGTGCCATGAAAATACATCGATTGTGATAATCACATAGTCAATACGGCCCAATGGCTAAATCCGAATGGTCCTGTAACATGACCTAGCTGACACTACCTCCAGCATCATTTTCGGATATCTGTGACTATTTTGTAGCTATCTGTTGTCACTAAAGCAGACCACACTGTCAACGTCCCTAAACCTCCCATCTGTATGGATACCTCCAACACCACCACTGCAACAGACCAGATCTTGTAAATATTTATGCCAAAAGGCACGGCTGCATTGCAGAAAATAATGAGCTGTCTATCCGTGTGCATAGGAAATTGACTTGCCCCAAAATCGATATACCCCAAACATAAATTTGGAGACATAATGGCCAATTTTACCAACAATTCGTTTGCCCAAAGCAGTACTTTTTGGAAGATAACAATATTGCACACATGGTTTTGACTAGTGTGATTACGAAGTGTATTGTAGAAAAAGATTGTATGAAGCAAGAGCTGTGTTCTTTTGTAGAACATTACCCCAGCCTCATGACACTGGAATAATGCTGGTATTAATGATGGCATCTGCCCTGAAGAAACTATGGTTACAACAGCAAATTAAAAAAAATCCTGGATCACATCTCAATAGCAATGTTAATGTTAATGAGAGACTAGAGCCCATCGACTGCTTATCTATGTTCACCGCCCAAAAAAAGTAGACATTATCAAACTGTACATCTCCAACGTACTACAAATTCGCACACTCCTATTAGGGTCTGCCTGATGTGAGATTTTGCTTGCCGCCGAAGCTGATTGAATTTTTAATGACTATCCGCCTGTGATGATATTCATTGTGACACATGAATTCTTTATTAATAGCTGTGTAATAAAGTTAGTGATGGTTGATGATGGCGATAGTGTAGGTAGATGCTCTGATAGGATATTAGGGTCACTGGCCTTGACATATGGAAACAAACCTTCTAGTTCCATTGTGTCAGCTAAGCACAGGGTAATGGTGGGCACAACACTGCTATTATGCGTGGGATATTGGCAATGTGTGAAAGGCCCCACAGCAGAAAGGCACCAAGGGGCAGGCTTATAATAGGATGTGTTCATCAGTGTAGGACTAACACACAGCTCGTGATTCCTCCATCATAGCTGAGGCACCTGGCACTTTGATGGGGGTTTAGCAACCGACCCTTCCGACCAACCGTGTCTCCCCATTGCTAATTCAAATCTACCAATCACGGGCCTTCCCTTCGGCACCCGTAAAAGGGGAAATAGGGGGATCGTATATATGTATGTACGTCCGCGGAGCCCATTCAGCCAGCGGAAAAACGTCAGTAGTTTTGTAGCCATTCTTTGGGCGGTGGAAATTTGGCCTACCTCTGGAGAGCTGGCAGGGATTGATGAGCACGAGAAGTCCTCGGCGGCAAGGTTCAATTGTGGAATATGTCATTCGGAAGCACGAAGAGGAGGTAGAGTCGCACTCCCCTTGTTTTTGACTTCTTGGAATTGGCTGTGCTAGAGTAATGCATTCCATCTCAACCTCAGGACCAGTCAGGTGGGAGATATTACAACACTGGAAGCCTGTTCCCCTCAGGTTACTTGTGTTTATGGAAAAGCATCCGTAAGGCATCTTTTCAGAACTGTGTATTCAGAGGGCAAAGATAAAGATCACAAGTCTACTTAAATTTTTTTCATCACAACTATAGGAACCATAGGAACAAGCTTGTTTAGAAAGACCTGGAAGGAAAATGTCCAGGCTAGAGGGGAAATCGTTGTCCGTGCAAATACAGTGCTCACCAACTATTTGCATCACTGATATTGGCATAAACCTGGGATCTGCATAAAATTCTGAAAACCCAAACCATTTCCCATTCACTACATTATAAATTGCATGGCATAATTGCATGAGCTGTTATGACTTTAACCTGATATTGGACTAAAATATTTCCAAGTCAATGGCACACTGACCCAGAAGTACGTGAAAGAAATACATGTAATTTGTTGCGCATCAGCAAATCCGCATGAAGTCCATTGTTATTCATTCATTATCACCCCTGCACCCTCCATTGTCATACACTTTCTCTGTTGTCACTTCCTTCTGGACAGGTGAGAACCCCCAATCACCCAATGATGATTGTGTGAAGAAGTCCTTTGTTCCTTTTTGGTGTCCTTGATTGGGCTGTTGTTTTAGCCTTGGTAAGCTTTTTCCCAACACAGGGGTACACAGTATGAAGGTGGAATGTGTCTGATCTTCTATCTCCATGTTAGCCCTGTTCATTACAAGTTTCTGAATGCGACTTGAAGATTAGAATATGGTACATGTATGTAGTTGTGGGTGAAAGTGAGTATATAAATACCAATAACATCATGTTTGTGGTTGTTTCAATTGGCCCCAGCCCAGTATCATCCATAACCAACTGACCTCCCCTCCCTGTCGGTCGTGTGGACTCTCCTAAGGTTATTGGACTAAACCTGTTATAGGAATAAAATTCCCTGACAAATCGTCCATGCAAATAACAGGAGAGCACTGTATTGGAAAATAATTTACTCGTGTGCTTGTAAATTTATCTGTCATCCTGGGCAGAAAACAGCAGCTGTTGCTCTGTAGGAATAAAACGGCTGTTGTGTTTTCTCTTGCCTATTTTTGCTTTGGCAATGAGCAGTTGTATATTCAGATAGTACAACTAACACTGTACCGTTTATTCTTAAAAATCAATACTGCACAGAGTCATACGCAAGTCCCCAATAAAGGGTCAAGGTGACTATCTTTACCACACAGAATTATCATCATTGGCAGAAGAGGTCTTGATATGAGATAAACACATTGCGTTGTGTGTCGTCAATTAGCCAATAGGGATGATCTCAGATCATGGTTGTCATTTTCCCCTCCTGACTTTTGCTGTAATCAATGCAAATTCATGCACCCTAATTGGTGGGAAGGTTAAATTACGGGAATTTTGTAGGCTTTGTGAATGCATCTTATGAATTTTTGATATGGAACAGTATATTATATCTAGAGGTTGTCAGAGATTAATGAGGCGTAGGTGCCTTTGGAAATTAAAATCTACCATACTATAATTTCATACCGATATCAAATCAACATAGACACCCAAATACTTACGTTTCAAAATCAGAACTTATTCTTTTGAGTCACTATATTGGATATTGTACTGTTATTAGTCACAGCACTCAATGAATCAGATATATCTGTTTCTAAGAAACTGACTGAGTGACTGTACACAGAAGCCATTCCCAACCTTCAAATTGTTCAACTACAGTTACGTTTCTGTCTCTATGTGTTCCCAGGAATTGAGTCTCAAATTCATTTTTCTACAAGATTGGTAGGATGCTGTCTTCACGATAAATTCAGTTTCATGTGTGAGCTGCTGCAAGCCTGTCCTAAATTGCCAGTCTTTTAGTGATACGATATCAAGCTGCATCTTGTTAGAACAGAGTTCTGATTTTGAAACATAAGTATTTGGGTGTCTATGTTGATTTGATACTGGTATGAAATTATAGTATCATATGGTAGATTCTGGTATAATTTCCAAAGGTTTTTGGGAAATTCAGAGGGTATATGCAAAACTCATCTTTATTCCAATGCAAGAAAAAACGTGTAGAGTTGACTAATGGTGTGCCTGATAAACAGAGTTTTGTCTCTCTGTAATGTATCAGTAACAGCCAGGCTCACCGGCCTGATCTCTTTATGACATCACGGCATTGTTAGGTTATTACGTGGCTTAGGGTCTCGTCAAGATACAGGCTATTCGCACCCACCTAGAATTGATCTGTGGCTCATAAATATGTAACCACCAGGCTAAGGGGAGAAGGGGGATCCGATTCAGAATCAATTGTACCTGAATCTTATTTTGGACCTGGCAAGATGTCCTGTTTTTTATTCCATATCTTGAATTGTGATCTTCTATATATTGGTCATTATGTGATATCTGCAGGTTTGAGTATAGTCACAAAATTTGTGGTTTGGCATATGGAGTGCTTTGAGGAAGCCTCTACAACAATTTTTAGGGTCCAAAGTTATGTTTATATTCGTGCCTTTACACTAGATTACAGCCCAAAGTAACATAATATAGATAGACCAATTTTTTTGGGTCCAAAGTTATGAATCTACCTTTACACCAAATTACAGCCCCAAGTAACATAATGATGTTGGACGGTCACATTCGCACTGTACTTCGGTGTGCATGTAATTGTAATGTACTGCATTTAAGAATTGGGTCAGGTAGACATGTGACAGAAATGCTTGACTTCAAATTCTTTGGCAGATCTTTCACTGGTGTTGAATGTATGACTGAACTTCAGTGGCTGGTGTGTTGTGGTGTCAACCTTTTTCAATTTCAAGACAATGGCCACTGATTCTCAGTTTTATTATGCTAATTGCAAACGGTTTATTATGAATTGATGACTGTGAGGTATTCTTCCATGCCATAGTACTTTTTGATTTTAGAATATATATGGAGTTGACTAGGTGTTGAGTGGAAAATCTTGGCTGCTGTTGCATGAAGGTTCTTGAGTTCAGGAGAACTGATGCACGCAGTTATTGATTTCTATGGATATTCCCATGACCTTGTCCCAGGGTGTGTAAAATTGGCTTGGGTATGTTTAATTCAGAACTAGGTTTTCTCAGAGGAGGTCAACCAATACAATCAGATAGCTGAGGATTGTGATATTGGGAGCATGTTGCTATATCATTAGCAGGTGTGAGATGAGAGTGTAAAACACAGTGATTCAGACAAGACCTACAAGTGTGTTGGTTCTGCCAACAATTTTGGCAACCCTCGAAAAACTCCAATTTTACCTGCACTAACCTGCATGCGTAGGTGGTATTTTGAGCCTTGGTTGGTCTACAGATCACTTTATACTAAATTATGGGCATGGGCATTAATTAACAAGAATATTCAAGATGTGATTCGGGTTTTGGTTGGAATGTGATGGCTTTAGGAAGAAAATTGGTGACAACAAACAAGGGGGAAAACATACTGGTAAAGAACCACAAAACACATGAATCATAGGAACAAGATTTTTTGTCAGCCGTAATTATAATATTCTCAATAGTCAATATTTAAAATAATGGTTGTATAAGGGTTGTACAGTATGACTTGTATTCTGAAATATCCTATTTGCATTACTTGTTATCAATATTATTTTGAAATTTAAAGAAAACTGATGGACTAGTAATGTTTTCCAGTGGAGATGATCAGGGTAACAGTTACAGTGCTTTCAGCACCATGGACATAGACTTAAAACTTTTCCAGACATCTTGATATTCCCTGTTATGTCTGTTGCTAAACACTGTCTGCTTCGAAAAGAAACATAAAGAGTAAGAGACATGAGTATGATATGACTGGAAGAGGCAGTTCTCTGATGGATGATGGTAACCACTAGACATGACAGGTGGATGTGTGGGAGTTGATCAGGCACACCAGCAGGCAATTCTACATGTTTTTTTCTTGCATTTAGAGTAAAGATGAGTTTTGCATACACCCTCTGGATTTCCCTAAGGCATGCTGAACCATTACATCAGTCCTAAGCTAGCCCAGATAGTCATGATCCTTAGTCCTTTCACACAGCAATATCCCCTGATAGTTGGCTTTCCAGATTGGAGTCAGTGAGTGCTTTTACAGACCCTTCCCGGAGGATCTGCTGCAAAGGCCAGCCTTACTTTCCTTCCTGAAGCTGTACAATATGCATCTCAACCTGCCGCATCTGCCTGACTCTTCTGAGAGCAGCAGCACTGAAGAGGGCTTATCTCACTGGATGAATTTCATCCCTGTTGGAAAGCTCAATGCTTTTCCCGATTGGCCATCTGTGCAGGATTTTCAATTACTGCTAGCTAGCTGTCTTCAGGAGATTATATATGGCTCATGAACCTTTCTGATGTGATGTCTTACATGTTCAAAAGCCAGTACCCAACCTAGGAGAAAACTTTCCATCATGGATGGAGAGTTGGGTTGAATCATGTCTCAGGCAAGGAATGCACTAGCGATAAGAGTAAATGAACAGTCCGTAATAGATAGAACATCTTTGTTTGGTGGTACCAGAAGAAGAGAATTCACACAAGGCCTCAGTCTGTAAAACACTTAGATAAGATACCACTATATATGACCACTAGGAACAGTTATGCTTTTTAGCTCTTTGAAAGGTTTTCCCAACTGAAAATTCATACCATTTATTTTTCATAGTCTGTTCTCCTTTGTGCCATATCTAAAAATATTTTTTACAAATTAGCTCTTTTTATCCATCTGTGGATGAAACATTCAGTGAGGATGTGCTCCTGTTATGAATACTTCATACCTATCACCAGCCTGCGTTAAACATGCCAAGAAAGGCTGTTTGTATGTCGACACACACACTTAGGGGTGATGCAGTGGCACACTGTGTGAAGGGTATTGCCAGACAAGGGCTGGGAAAGGTCACACCTACATGAAGAATCTCCTCATCAAATATGCATCACTTCACCAGGAATTTTTCCTTGTGTGTGTCATGATTCTGACTGCCATTATCTGTCTCATCGTTTATGGCAGTAAACGTCTGACTCAAAAATGATTGTTGGTCAGTTTTCATGACAGTTAGGAAAAAATATCATGGCTTTATGCTCTGCATATTTTATGCATGTATCTTTGCATGTTCTCTGAAAAGACGGATGGTCAACATGTCCGTACATGGCATATTCAGGTCTACCTAATCTCAGTAGTCTGCTGGTAAGGTTGATGGAATATTCAACCTTTTCCATGCCAAATGAACCAACAGAACTCGGTACTGGCACACTGTAATTCTTCTCTCTGATGAAAGTGAACAGAAACTAAAAATGGCAAAGGGAATATTCTAACACCTTTCCTAACATATTTGCTAATTGTGTGTGTAGATAATTAAGGTTGTATGCTCAAAATAAAGTGAATTTTTCAATGTAGGTTCTGGTGTCTAAGGTACAAATGTATGTACTAGGCTATTGCATGAAAGCAGTTGATGGAAGGGCAAAAGTTGGATCAATATCCAATTTTGCTCAATCGTCACCTCCTGGCAGTGTCCATGGTGAAATGTTTGACAGTAATACCGGCATAACTGCTGTGATGTGTGACACAGGGCATGCTCCACAGGGTTGTGTGGTAAAGTGCATGAAAATTCAGCTTTCAGAGTGGAAGACAGATACAAGGACTACAGTTTTATGGAAAAGAAAAGCACAAAAGTAGATACCTCATAGAGAGAACAGATATTGCAAGGAAAATATGGAAATAAACAGTTATGTGGTAAAATGCAGGAAAATTCAGCTTTTAGAATGGAAGACAGATACAAGGATTACAGTTTCATGGAAAAGAAAAGTGCATACCTCATAGATAGAACAGATATTTCAAGGAAAATATGGAAATAAATGGATATAGGTTGGTACAAATTTTCAAGCGTTATAGGTAAGGTAAGGATTATTGATCATAGCAGCCTGTGATGGGTGTGTGGCACTGCTGGTGTTAGTGAAGATTGGAGGAATGCCAAGGTTATAGGAGGTGGCGTAACAGCCTACGGGCTGGCAGAGTTCACCGATCTGTCCAACACCTCTCTCGAATTGAAAGAGATATCTGACACTGGGGCACTGATCCTAGGGCACATGGGCTACCCCGACTCCCTGATGTTGTCGGCATATACTAGTGCGGCCACTCACAATTGCACCAAATGTTTGTTTTGTTTTGTCAGGCACTTTTTTTTTTTATGCCACCCCACCAGCTGCACTAGCCGTGCACCCTGGGTGTGATGCCCCATAGAGGGCTTTGCCCAGTATTGCACCAAATGTTTGTTTTGTTTCATCAGGCACTTTCTTCTACTTTTTTTTCATGCCACCCCACCAGCAGCACTAGCCGTGAACCCTGTGTGCGATGCCGGGTGCCCCATAGAGGGCTTTGCCCAGTATCAATGTAGATGTAGCATCTGATGTAGATGTAGATCCTTGATCTTCTATCCTTCCTTCCCTGCAGCTTCTTGAGATCCGTGAGGCCCACCAGGCTGCCACCCGAGAACTGGAGCAGAAACATGCAGAGGAGATCCGCAACCTAGAGGCACTACAAGCACAGGAGATAGAAGGTATATAATATATCACACCCACCAGCTTTTAGAAACCTGTCTTGTTCTGGTGGATAATTTATGTAGGCATGGTTTTCCTTCTGGCTCAAATCAAGCCTGCACACCTTCAAGCTCCTCCAGGGAATAATTTTGAAGCAAAGTAACCTCCAGCTACATTAAACAACCGAGTTTTCATTTCATCCAACTATCCAATTTTAGTACATTTGAGGGGACAAAGGTGTTTTCAAAAAAAAAATTTTTTTTGCTGTTTTGAACTGATTGATATGTTTTGTTTAAATGTAGTATTGAGCCCCTGTGATAAGCCTTAGTGTTGAATTTTTGTTTTACATAAAAAAAGAAAAGATGAAAGCTTTGGGTTTAAATTAACTGCTCTGAGATCAGGTCAGCTAATCCACTCTCGTAGTACATGTATAAGTATAAGTCATGTACAATTTACTATAGTCTAGGAATGATTTGCTACTGATTGTCTGCTGATGAAAGGGCTCCTGAGAAATATAGACATCAGCAATCAGTGGTAAGTGAAGTCTGGAACATGTGTGAGTTGGCACCCACCCACCTCAACTGTCACATGCAGTCATTGAGACCCTATAAGCAGATAAAGTTATCAGCGGATAAATGATAGAGTGCAGACACAGATAGAAGCCATAGGTCTTTTGGTGGCCTGCCAGCCTGTGTATTATAACATGGTTATGTTATTGTCGGTGCAGAAATTGGCCAACGTTGTACAGATATTGGTCTTGACATCCCTGGAGTACATTGTTATGATTACATTCAGTTTGGTACATTATTGTAAGGGTAATAGCAGTAAAAGTAATGCATATAATCAAAACTAACAAGGTTTTTCTGTTTGTTGTCTTCAGAATTAAAACAGCAGCATCAGGAACAAATAGATAGCCTGACAACAAACTTTGAGAAGACAAGACTTTCTCTTGAGGTAAGGATCAGAAGAACAACAGTACTGCTATTGTAGATGTTCTACATTTGTAGCTGCCTCTAGTGTCCAATGCACTTAAAGTTTAGTAAACCTTTTTGCGGGGTCTTAGTTTCACAGTAGAAGGAAAAAGGTAGTTTTTGCAGTGTTTTAAAGTTTGCAGTGAAAACAATTCTGTAGTAGAGTACTAATGCAATGGAAATGCATATTTAATGTGTCATAATTTTGCAGTTGAATGGTCACAGAGAAAACTGTGAATTTAAAATAAAACCACTGAAAACATTCAAAATCCATAGTTGTAGTCTTACACCATGTAATAATGTTCCTCTTCCTGTAGGACCAAATAGAAACGCTGAACTTCCAGTACCAGCGGCAGAAGGACAAGGCTCAGATGTTTGAGGAGGCGCTGAACAAGGACACGGACATGCGTGTCCAGGCTGCCATCACCCCATACAAACATCTGCCTGCTGAAGTGGACAGTCTGAAGGCCGTGCTGGACATCAAGAGTCAGGAGGTTCACGACCTGAGGAAACGCAACATGGAGCTGGATAAACAGGTGGGTACGTCGGTGAAGGTTAGACAGGTAATAAGATACATTGTGTATACCAAAAAAAGTTACTAAAGCAACTGGAGAAGATTTTGGAAATGGTCCAAAATCATATCCAGTTGCTTGAGTTTTGGCGAAACAGGTGGGTAGATATGAGAGTGTACCAGCATGGATGTCATGAGTTTTATGGGTTGAGTGCAGTCAGGCAACCAACCAAGATGGGTTAGATCAGAAAGTGAACCAGGACAGATGTGTGTAAACTGGCTGTAATGTACAGACTACCATTGGAGACTGGGTAGATCTGAGTATGTGGTAGACAGGATGTTGGTTAGAAATCATGTGTGATTTGTATGTACCGCATTGCCTATAAATGTGCTCAAAAGTATGAAAAAAGGAAAGTGTTAATAAGCAACAGACATTCTTGCCTGTTACCACCTGTGTGTGTGAGGCTTGTACTATCTGTTATTTTGAAAGACTACCATCAAAGATATTGTAAGAAACAAAGTGTCAGGAACAATACTTGCTGTTATATGTCACAGGTATCTGAAATCCCAGACTTGAAGGACAAGATTAAGATGTTGGAGAGGAAGACAGAAGACATGGAGGCAATGTTATCCATCAAATCTGAGTTTCAGAGGTAAGGCTTAGGAGACTATCAGACAACAATCAGAATATAGCACAAATAAACATGACTGTGTGAAATTGATCAAATCAAAAGACATTCCATAATAACATGTATGTTAATGTTACTTGTATCATTCAAGCTTATATACTAGTATTAAATGGCCCAGTTTCTAGGCCTGGGGTTTGTAAAATGTCGTTTAGGATTAACCTAAGCTGACGCTATGCATTTCTTGTTTCTTCTTCTTCTTGAATACCCTCTGACCATCCCTAAATGGGGCATAATTGAGGGGGGGGGGAGTGGTACGTAGATATGGCAGGGTGGCTGCCAGCCCGGCCTTAAAAGCCTTAACTGTCGTAGCCTGCACAACCCGGCCCGGCAGTTCATTCTACCCACGTATTGTTCATGCGAAAAGAAAACCTGAAGCAATCTTGCTTTTCCACTTCCAACTCCAGGCAAATGTCTACCGAGCACGCCCAGCTGAGGCAGCAGTACGAGCAGCAGGAGTACGCCAGCAAGCGGCTGTCCATGGAGAACGAGGAGCTGCAGTGGAAGCTGCGCAACAGCGGCAGCAGCTCCCCCATCGACGCAGCCTCCCCCATCATCATGGGCTCTCCTGCTCGCGTCCCACGTACCTCCATCACGCCCACCCTCGAGAGGAGGCGATCCCCAACGGAGAAACGCAAGTCGCTCTCCAGGTCGCAGTCTACGTCATCGGACACCGGGATTTTCTACACCATCTCCGACGAGAAACCCTCATCTTAATAATCCAGTTTTCTCACACCTGCAGTCTGAACCCTTTGATACATGTATTATTAGTACCGGTATTATCAACATTCTCAAACAGTCAGTATGCCGTGTGGATATGGGGAAATCTTCATGCTAACGCCAGGTCCCGAAACACTTGCGTCATCAACACCATCTCCGACGAGAAAACTTTATCTTGATCTGGTTTTCTCACACCTGCAGTTTGAACCCTTTGATACATGTATAGTATTACCAACATTGGAAACAGTCAGTATGCTGTGTGGACAAGTAGAAATCTTCATCCTAGCAGCATACTCCTTACATCTCAAACACTTGTAGTTTAGGTATGGGGGAACGCACATCCTTATTTGGCCAGTTTTGAAGACTTATGTCACAAACAGCTAAGTACATTGTATGTATTACTGAAAATCCTACTGTTATGTAATGTAGGTAATATGTATGGTAGAGTCGGCATCAGTTGCGTCTGTGAAACTCTATGCTGATATGAAAGACGTTGCAACGTTAACCTCCAGCATACCAGTTATGAATTTGTCATTACCAGTATTCTCGTGAGAAATTCCATGTTGAAGGTTTGGGTTGAAGATGCTAAAAATAATGTGAAGCAGCGATACTCATGTTATGCACAATACCATCATGCTTAGGAGGGGAATTGGTACATTTCTGTGTAAATATGTGTATGTAACAGTTTGTTGCAGACTCGTCCATTCGATTAACACACATATTTGAAATACAATCGTCATGCATCAGTATTTCAGAA
This sequence comes from Branchiostoma belcheri, assembly GCF_001625305.1. NCBI lineage: Eukaryota > Metazoa > Chordata > Leptocardii > Amphioxiformes > Branchiostomatidae > Branchiostoma > Branchiostoma belcheri. The sequence goes on along the minus strand of NW_017803824.1, from coordinate 1,734,847 downwards.
TTTGAATGGAGGCCCAGGCAGGATTCATAAGATACTTGATGATTTGTCAGCAACCTACTGTCATCACTGAAGCAATATGCAGAAAAAAAAAAAACACCCAACGTGTCTCCTCACTGTAAAGTTAGAGACCTTGTGCTTCATATTGAAGACTGCAGCTGTATTTGTAGATGAAGAAGTGGTGCTTGTATGATGAAGCACTGGCTTTGGCTAGCTCCAAGTGTCCCTTGTGTTCTCAGCATGCATTGAACAAAGTGTGATTGACACACAGTATTAGTAGGTAATGTGTATATGGAGCATGGTTTTGTTAAATTTGTAGCATATTTTCTACAACCATGACAAAACTGCAGTATTTATAACGTTACAACAGTGAATGAACAAAAAATAAATTTCTGTTGCTGTCACATATATTGAAGTTCTGACAAGCATACATAGATAATTGACAACAAAAGCTAGTGCAGTTGTAACAATTTGCAATGGTGCTTTCTCTAGGAGTATAAATATTTGGGTTAGGTACTTAGTTATAACATTTCACTTGTAACTAAGTCTAAGAAACAAAAAAACTGTCATAACCATTCCAAGTATATTAATTCTTTTTATAGAGTAATGTTGTCTTTTCTAATGGACTGTTACTTGATCAAACATAATGTCAACACATACATTACATATTGACAATGTCTTGAAGAGCTGTAATGTTAGATTTTTAGTTAGAAGTGTTTCTGTGTTCGATTTACCAGACTGAGTACACAGTATAGACTAAATGAGGCTTGGCATTGTATATTGCTTATTTCATGTGAAATTCTTCATTTGCTATCAATCATGTATATGTACGAAAGAACCAAAAAGCAATAGACAGTTTTTCATTCAGGTATGTATTGCGTTTTGAGCTTATGTACATAGCAGGCTTTGTGAATTGTTAGATTTCAAAGATGTCTTGTTCCAACTGGCTTGTACCTAAGTCTCGTACTTGGAAACGTTAATTCTTAAGTTGTAATTTTTAAACAGTTGCAGTGATAAACTGTTTATGAACAATTCATATAGCTTGAACTCAAGGGAATGGAATATGCCTAGAGCTGTACGATATCGCTGCCTTGTAACTTGTGAAAAATTGGCATTTTGTAAAAGCCGTCTCTATGGACTTACAATGTACCTAGAGAGTACATGTACATGACATGCAAACCTTAGTAGTCATGGTAGTTTGGGATCACAGCAAACCTTAACTCCCTGTACTTACGTTTCCCCCAGCACAGCTATGCAATTTATTTTCTTTATCACTAGAATTTAATGACATGTATGTGATAGGTACCCTTGAGCAGCTAGTCTAGGCCATGTTGAATTTTTTTCTTCAGTGTTTACCACACATAAACATGTAAATATCCCAAATGAGCTATTTTTCCATAAATGTGTGCAGTTCAGTCAATCAATGATATATTCTATTTATAAAAAAAAAACTGTAAATTATGTCCTTCTGACCACTACTTAAAGGTGTACATTTCCGGCCAGTTTGTGGGTTGAAGTAGTGTTGAGGAAGATTTAGTGTGTTTGGAGGAACATTGTTTGTTCCTGATTGTTATATACCTCAGCTCTAGTGGACTTTACTGTGGAGTAGGAAAAATCCTTGCAGATATGTTCATTGTTGTTGTTGCGATGTTTCCCATATCACCAATAAAGTTGACCTTTTTCTTAGAAAGCTGGATTCATCATTTGTTGTCTGTGCATGTATATATAGCCGCAGATAAAAGAAAATACATGAAGTTTCTTCTTCCAGCACAGTCTAATTCTGGTCCAAGATCTTTGGCTGAAGTACCACTACTCATCACAAGGTAGCGCTTTTGTACCGTAAGAGGTGGCCCAGTTGTGATGATGGATTAAGAATAAGATATCAAAGTGGAAGGAATGGGCCGGGTTAAAACAGGGCACTGTTAGTAGAGCCCTATATCAAAGCAATTAAACTTGAATTTCAAGGAAATTTTGTAACCTTGGTCATTATTTTGTAAGCAATATTGCAATAAATAATTAATGTTAAATCATGTTTTCAAATTACGTGTATAAAAAAGTCAGAAAAAAAAATTTTTCAAGGCCCTCTCCCAGGTAAATTTATTTTCCTAGCCCCAACCCCACCCTACTCAATTTTTTTCGAGGCCCTCTCCCCCCTAGCCTGGTTATCAAACCTATTATAGCTCTCAAGTCCTACATCCTCTCCGCAAATAGTTACCATCATATATATATGCTGAATAAATGTATCGCGCCCTAAATGCAACTATAGCCCCACACTTGTAATCGCCACGGATTTGATATTGGCTCCGCCCCTAGGTCGTTGCCAAAACCATCACCTGTCAAGCGTTCCGTTGCCTAGTGCCTACGAAACAAAAGGCTGTTCAAAGTATTTCAAATTAGTGCCTGCATTATTTGCACAATACCTCTAGAAAAAAACTTAAAAAGTCCAACTAATATCTAATGCTAAATAATATTTCTCTCACATGTTAAGTAATGTGTTGCGTTATTTATAAAATATTTGATTTTTTTGCAAATGATGCAGAATTTTGCAGACTTTTGTTTAGGCACATATATAAACGTGCTTGAGACATCTACCAAGTCGGCATACCTTCGGATGTATTGGCGCTGGAAACGAATGCAGCAGAAGACTTCAGGCAAAGTTTTAGATCGCCATAAAACATAACAGGAATACACTGTAGCCAGCCTAACGTAGGTACACGTAGGTAAGATCACTTTGTGTTTTTATGCAGGCTTTCTAGAATTGACTGTCTCCGAATCATGCAATTTACGGATGTCGCTCGTCGCCGGTAGTATGACGCAGAACGCCCCCCTCCCCACCCACCGAAGTCGATCTAAAGCTGAGCTGAAAAGCTGACAACAAGTCCGAAATATCTTTTTGTATCCTTTCCATTGCGGATGTTGTGCTTGGGATTACTTTTGCCTGACAGCAATTGAAATCTAAATCGTCGTTCACGTGTTGGCAGAGCTGTCGCCATGAAATAACAACATTTCAGTTTCGCATAATTTGTTTGTGATTTTGAGAGTCATATATTTTGTTGTTTGTACTGTCTCGGAATAAAGTTGGTTTCGACTAAAAGGAGCTTCCAACACAGTGTTGAAATATCTGTTGCTTAGTCAAGACATATTTAGAGACAAGATAGACACATAAATTATTGATTGCTATGTTATGCTTAATTGTTAAATTATGAGGTTATTGCTAAATATTGTACTGTAAATATTTCTTATTTTTCTTCTATCTGCGTGCCCTTCTAACAACTCCAGTAGGGTATTAGTGAGCGTGACTCTAATTAAAAACAGTAATTAATCATAATGATTTTGATAACTGTAGAAGCTACTGAGAATCTCATCCTACATGGAGTGAAGAAGTGCCATCATGTCTAAGGACCCGCGGAAGGACTTTGTGCTGGCCTCCACGGCCAACTACTTTGGTCTGGACTCCGGTGATGCCAGCCTGGCCAAACTGCACAGCTCTCCGGAGATCAACAACTTCCTGGACGATGGAGGATGTCCTCTTCTCGTGGCCTGGTGCGACGGAGCCAAGGGGTCCACTCAAGTTCACTTCAACAATAAGGTCAGTTACCGTTCACATTCACCATGTTATTACCTGGATACATGTAACGTTACAGTTAGTCTGTGCTTACACAAGCTCTCAGCCGGGAGTTTTAATGACCCCAAGGTGGGTGGCAACCTTTGAGGTGGGCGGCCCACAGGAGCACAATTTAGTCAGGCTACATGTAGAGTCAACCAAGGACTTGAGTCAACCATTCTTCTATTACATGATAATACTAGTATAATGTTAATATGCTAGACTGCCAAACCAAGGTCTGCAGATCTGCATACCCTTTTCTGTCAGAGATGGGCAAACTACACTTGTATTTCAACTTCCCTAGCCCCAAAATAAAGAAAATGTAACAGACACAAACAGGTTAAAAGAAAGAAGTTGGGAATTGCACTACAGTAACTGGTGTCTGCTTTCAATTCTATTTATTATTATATTGATGATGATGATGATATTAATTATTATTATGAGGATTGAGAAGTGAGTGGGATCATTAGAAAAAAAAGACTAACATATTACTTGGCTATCATGAAAAACTTAAACTTTTCTCCAACTCAAAATTTGACTCACCAGAAATTTTCGACTGAATCACTCAGTCTTCCTCAGCTATCTGACCCAAATTTTGAGTTGGAGAAATCTATCTGACCCAAATTTTGAGTTGGAGAAAAGTTTAAGTTTTTCATAATGTAATTTACCAACTCAGATGAACTTTCATGCTGATATTACTTGGCTGTGCAGGTGGAACAGTCAGGAGAGAAGAGTCAGAAGACCCTGGTGTTTGTGAAACTGAAGCCTGACCCCATCACACCTGACAACCTGCACTCCAACGTGTTTGTGTCCTCCATGTTGGACTCACCCGTCATGGCCCTGTACCACTCACTACACAAGGTAAGCACTAGATGTCATTTACTGTCATAATGATTCTTATTGTGGAAGGTTTAAGTAGTAGACCACTATTCTAGTACATGTAATCTTACAATAACTACAGTGTATATCTAAAGTAGCATTAGCATTACGTACCGGTATTATCATTTTTACTGTTTATTTTGTTATCATGTTCATGCAATTAGCCCTTGGGCATGAATTTGTAATAAACTTTTCTATATTTTTTTTCCTGTAATCTTATAGTCGACTTCTATGATACCATAGCTATGGAAGTAAACAGTTTATTACACCTTGTATTTCACTCCTCAATCACTCCAGGTTAAAGATACAAGATTTTGTAGATCTCAATGTGGAGTACCTCTGCCTACTGACTGAACAGAAAACAAAGTTTAAAAAGAGTAAGTATCCTAATAACTGTAGTTTATGATGAGACCTCTGCTTTTTTGCCAGGTTTATGCACCGATGCTGCTGAAGGATGAGAAGTGGAGCCGGATGTTTGACCCGAAGCTGCAGAAGCTGCTGAGCGAGCTGGACAGCAGCCTGGGGAGCGTTGTACGGGCACAGGACAGCTCAGGGGGCAGCAAGGGGGACGACAGCAACATGACAGGTAGGAACAGCACTGTGGGAGTTTCCCATGTATTACTATGTATGTATGTTTTACATCAGCAGACCTACAAAGTCTTATGCTACATGCCTTGAAATATGTAATAACTTTATCCTATTCAGATCCTATTCAGTCTTGCATTCCACAGTCTCCTATTTCTAGCTAGTCTGGCTAACTGTTCAAAAGTACTAGTAAGTGTTCACAGTCCATCAGCAGGGATCCATCAGGCAGGTTGTCTCCTCCGCACACATAGGCTTTTAGAGTACGCCTGGCAAGTCTGGTCTGGAGGGATCCATACAGATCCCGCAATAACTGTATTGCAGAATTGTTTGCAACTGCAAATTTGTAGCATAATTACAAAAAGAAGTACCAGTGAAAATATATGTTCAATGTACAGTATTTATCACGTTTCCTAGAGTTTTCGCCTTGTATTCTGTAGTTCATGAGTTCAATCCCGTCCAAGTCATACCAAAAGACTTACATACTGCTTTCTCTGCTCAGCACTCAGCATTTGAGAAGAATGTGGGAGTTAAACACACACCACTACCAGTGGACTAGCTCCCTGCTGTAGTGATTGCATAACTGTGTGGCTCTAGGGCTACAGGAATGGAGATGGGTGCTGTGCCATAACTGACCATGCCAATGGTTGTGGGGAGGACTTTAACTAACTATCATGTTTCCCATAGGAATCCTGACTCCATCAGACGAGTTCCGTTACTGGGCAGACGCCGCCGTGACGGGCCGTAAGCTGGAGGTAAAGGAGCGGGCGGAGCACTTCCAGTCGCTGTTCCAACCCGTCAGCGCAAACTACGGCAACCTGGAGTCCCTCTCACTGCTGGAGGCTGCTGAACTCGTGGAGCAAACTGAGGTATTGTTAATCTTCGAATATTCACTAGGCCTAGGAAAAAAATGTTGTGTTTCCTCTTTTTCCCGACTAACTCTGCCTACCCTAGCCTTTTTTTTGTTGATCCCACAAGGAACATTCATTTTTCAAGCTGATCAACCTACCGACCCTAATTTTTTTCGGGACCGAAACAGGAAACAACTTTTTTTTTCCTATGCCCAACAGTTTCATTTTTGCAGTTTTCCACCTTGAAATTATGACACGATTGAATGTGTTTTTGTGCTACAGGCTTGTTTTGACCGAGAAATTGAAATATTGCAAAGACCTTCTTTCCACTTATGCAAAATTCCACCCGGAAATATAAATGAATTCATAGTAAATCAATTTCTGGACAAAAACATCTGCAGCATTCTACCTCAAAGGGAGTGATGTGATACTGATAACATGTTTATTGTTTGTTTGTTGTTTAGGAAGTCCTTGATGATGTATGGGGACAGACAGAATTCCCACCATACCCAGAACCTCGCATGGCTCACCTCATGGGCATCATTGGTAAGTACGCAGGCAGTACATAATACAATATACTCTATTATATTCTCTTTAAATGTTTTATATTGTACAATATACTGTACTATATCCTGTTTCTAAATGTGTGACCAAAGTTCAATGTCCATGTATGCAGTACATAATACAATATGCTATTTCTAAATGTGTGATCAATGTGCATATATATGTAACATCGTACCTGTACTAGGTAATGCTATATGTAGACAATACATGATAAAATGTACTGTACAATACATATATTCGGTTTCTTTCTAAATGTGTGATCAATGTGCATGTTTATGTAACATCATACCTGTACTGGGTAATGCTCTAACTTGCTACAACAGTTTTTATCTTAATCATAATTTATAATGTAGTGTATCTTTCACTCTGCTATGTCTATGTTCATTACTATTACCGGTATGATAACTTACATTCCATTCCTCTTTACCAGGTGGCGCTCTTGCGCGGCACATCCAGCTGAAGTTGTCCGGTGTGGACCTCTGGCACGGCCCGTACGCCAGCGTGAGAGAGTCCTTACGCTTGTCCCTGTCCATCTGCGAGCGCTGGATATCAGCCTGTGATTCGCTGACCAGCACGTGGAAACAACACTCCCCGCTCCATCCATGGCAGGGTGACAAGTGTGTTCCTGAAGCACTGGAACAGTTCAAAGCTAGACTGGAGGAGGTAATGAGATTTAGCTGTCTTGTTTGTTTGTTTTGTATAAGCAGTAAACCGCCTTTTACTAAAATTTAGGCATAACATACCAGTTTTGTACAAGTACAAGCTGTGTAAGACTGGACTGTATGGTTGGAACCATTCACACCGGGAAGGTCCCCTTCTCTTTTTGATAAGTGCAGTGGGTTCTTTGAAGTGCAATTATCATCTAACCATTCAGCTGCAGCTTTAACTTATGACTATGAGTTGTTCTCTCCAAAGTAGGCTTGAGGTTTATGAAGGAATGGATGGAGGAATAGATAGAAGAATGAATTGACAAATGAGTGTATATAATTGTATGTATTGTAACAAATCATCTGAGATCCTCAGCTTTGTTTTTAAGCTTATGCATCACCTAAGAACCTGGTCTTGCATGTTTCATTGACAGATCCAGACCCTACGGACAGTGAATGCACAGCTACTACAGCTGCTGACGACTGACGAACAGCAGCAGCTGAAGGCTCAGGACGCCTTCAGCCCCTTCAGTAGCCTCAACCCGCTGCAGTACAACCCCTACACACAGCCTCAGTGGAAGGCCGCGGTGGGACAGTACGAGCATGCCATCTTACCTGTGGAACAGAGGGTCGCCTCCAAGCTCAGGTCAAGGCTACTGGAACTACAGGCTAAACCTCATCAGGTGAGGGGCTAGGGGTGTACTTCTCATACTTGGTTAAAAGGTTAAATTGAATACACCAAAAAACAGTTACTCAAGCAACTGGATATGATTTTGGAAACAGTCAGACATTTCAGGTACTAGTATAATCCACTACCTTTCGTCAGTGTCATTGGAGAGTTGTCAGAAAAGCAGGTTTATGGATGCTATCTGAAACGTCTGACCATTTCCAAAATCATATCCAGTTGCCTGAGTAACTGTTTTTTTTGGCTTATTACCTGGATATCTAACCTTCACTGATGAAATTGCATAGTCAGAGGAATCTATAATTCAGTGTATTCCTGCAGTGCATTTTGTACAAAGTAATTCAGATACTGTAAACATGTGATACTGTTAGGTTTTGTGTTCAACTTCATGATTTCTTATTTTGCCATGCTGTCTGTTTTAGCTGTTACGAGAGTTCCAGCGCTATCGTGAGCTGGTGAAGAGACCAAGCATCAGCCAGGAGTTAGTCGCTGAAAGGTATAAAAATCATATTCAAGTCAGTCTTAGCACTTCACAAGGAAAAGGATAAGAAGGTATTGCTGATAATAAAATGTATGAAAGAATCAGTATGATAGAAGTCATTTTCAATTATTCATATTCCAATTATTTGATAATAAAAATGTTATTGGTTGTGAGCACTGTATGATGTTTGACATGTAACTTTTGTTTGTATGATATGATATGGAACTGTACTGTACATGGAAAAGACTGGGGGATGATCCATTGATAGAAATAGTTAGTAGTAATAGACTGGTTTAATAGTTCTTATCAGCAAAAAGATATACATGCCTCCTGGCAGCCTTGGAGGGCTGAATTGTGAGGCTATTTAGGTATCAGTCCATGACTGGTTGAATGTTTCAACGTTCTTTGTTACTTGCAGAGAGATGCTGTTGAGCCAGCTGCAGGTGTATGTGAAGGGCCTGCGGGATGACTTCAGGGACCGGTCATCAGGCGGCGGCAAACGGGCACCGCTTAAGGGCAAGAACCACCCCGAACTGGTCAACAACATCGTGTGGGTCAGGCAGTTAGAGGCCAAGGTCAGCAGTTGTCTTTTTTTTTCTATTTGAACATTTATTACAGGACATGAGGATGGCACACTCAATTTTTTTCAACGCCAACGCAGATAAATGCATGAGTGGACAACAGACATTTTCACCTGATTAAAGTTAGGAAATAGGTATAAAGTGCCTTTTCCAAGGGCACAAGATCAGTAGCACGGCAGGATTTGAACTCAGGTCCTCTTGGTTCCGAGCCGAATGCCTTAACCCTAACCCAACACACTGCTGCCACAGCACAGATGGATGCTACCTGAAACGTCTGACTGTATCCAAAATCATATCCAGTTGCTTGATTAACTGTTTTTTAGTGCACCTTATTACCCGGACGTCTAACCTTCACCAGCAACTCCTACATGTAGGTTGCTGAAACATTGAGCATAGTGGAGGCATTGCTAGAAGACCTGTAACTATGAAATTTTGAAAGCGTTTGAATGTTGCAAAACCATGACTCACAATTTTTTTAATGACAATCCCAGGTTGCTGAAACGTTGAGCGTAACAGAGGCATGTCTAACCTTCACTGATGAATCCTACATGTATACACATAGGTTGCTGAAACGTTGAGTGTAGCGGAGGCGTTGCTAGGAGACCTGTCTGGTTTCCGCCCGTACCAGCGACAGGCTGCGGAGGTTCAGGAGGAGATGCAGACGTACTGTAGGGAACAGTTTGACGGCTGGGCGCAGGACACACAGAGTGCACTGGAGGACCCTCACCAACCTCTCAGGTATGACTCAGTATCTTGGCTTTCTGAAGATACAGAGTTTACATATTTTCTCTTTTTTGGTTTAGGCCACACCAATTTAATTTGTTGGTTCATGGATTCGCCTGCTTTGTTTTCTGTTTAGCAAAATTTTCAGGCTTTTAATCAACTCCAAAATGCTCATATCTTGGCCCCAACATACAGGATTCGGATGTGGAATTGGTGTTGCATTTTTTGGTTTAGGGACACCAAATTTTGCCTCATTTTGCATTTTTCATGTGTTATCTTGGGTGGGTATGACACGAATAAAATACAACATCGGTGGGATCTCCCTCTGGCCTTCAGCCATATGGGCAGGCTGGTACCTCGGATGATACGGAATACCCTGTGTTGTATTCTATATTTCCACCTTACTGTTTTGTACAGCCTACAGATCAGTGGCCGTCTGATGGAGCTGGACCACCAGGACGGGAAACTTCACGTGATGTACAGCGAGAAGCTGGTCACGCTGCTGCGCGAGGTACGCCAGCTGTCCGTGCTTGGGTTTGCTGTCCCCGCAAAGATCCAACACGCCGCCGCCACCGCACAGAAGTTCTACAAGTATGGGGTCATACTTAAACAGGTCAGTTAACTTGGTTAAAAAAATGGGTTTGGAAGTACTATTGTTTAAACCAAGTGACTGTGCTCTGTGGTATCAGTTCTACTTTAAGGCATGCCTTCAAGTTGAATTTCTTTTTTCCTGGGACATCATTATCATCCACTGTATTCTGCATCTGTAGTCGTAAGAAATTTTAAACATTCTTCAGTTGTGTTCAGTCTTTCTTCATTTCCTTCCACTGTGTCTTCTCTCTTGTGAGCTCTCTTAGCTCTTTGAGTTTCTTCTCTGTTGTGAGCATAGTCCTCTGTTCTTCATGTCTCCCTTCAGCATGCTGAGCAGATTGATGCAGTGTCTCCCTTTGCGAGCCTTGTATTTGCTGGAGCCTGGGAATGAGAATGCCTGTATACTGTACATGTATATTCTTATCAGAGGAGACATGAAGAAACTTTGTAGTACCATTTGAAGAGTCTTAAAATCAGTGATGTCAGGTACACAGTACTCACAGTGCATTTCTCCCCTTCTCCACTAGGTGGCGCACTTCTACAACACCATTGACCAGCAGATGATCCCCAGCCAGCAGGCCATGCTGCTGGACGCTGCCCTCAACTTCGAGCGAATCATCAAGAACCCAAAGAGTGGAGCCCGGGATGGGGGCAATGGAAAAGTAGGCAGCAAAAGAATGGTTATACCAGTCATATATTTTGTGGTATATGCTGTGTATTCAATCAGCTGTATTGCTGTGCAAGCATGTCTAACTCTCAGAAGTCGGGGAACAACAGACACTAAACCAGATAGTGAGTGAGTTAATGAGTGAGTGAGTGAGTGAGTATATATTGGCATGGATGGTCATAAAGTTTTTGTGTCTAAGTGACCTCTTAATACAATAGGATTGCCCAATAGCACCCAGTCATAAAGTATCTGCTGCTTTTTCATGGCACATATGTCCAACAAATAAACATAAATTGCTAAAGCCCCTTTATCTACAATTTTCCTAGTGAAAGGAATGTTTCTAAATCATCAATTCTTAAAAGACAATAAATTAAGTACACCACTGGACTTCTGTATCATTTCTTCTTATTTTTATAATATTTATGATTACAGGTGCAGGTGACCTGGGATAACCCTGAGGAACTGGAAGCCTACGTCCAGAAGCTACAGGCAGCAGCAGAGAGAATCATGACTCTGAACCGCCAGCTGAGGAAACACCACACCAACATCACTGATAAGGTGGGAATACAATGTTCAACCACTTACTTAGCTTTACCTTTCTTTCTCGCATTATCTATGGCAAGTCAATCATAACAGTGGTCAAAATAATTATGAAAGGTAAAAGCATCAGCTAAACATTTACAGCAGTGATGAATTTTGTAGCATCGGTGGTGCAGCAGTTAGAGCGTAGGATTTGGAACCAATAGGTCCCAGGATCGATACTCACCATGGCCTTATGCCCTTGGGAAAGGCACTTAACACGACTTCCCTCCCTGTACGGTGGAGTGATGCCCATCGAGCCTCTTTGGGTAATCTGTCAAATTGTGTGCCAAAAACACACTATGGATTTGGTGTGCCAATGTACCAACAACATCTGCACATTTGCCACCGAGAGCCGTAAAAAAATCTTCTAAATGAATTTTGTAAGTGCTATGCTTACATTTTCTGATTTGTGTGATGAATTTTTGTGTGTATTTTCCTGTTTAGGTTGTAGAGTTGATGAACACAGACCTCCTACGGCAGCAGCCCAAGTGGAAGGAAGGTTTGATGGAAATCAGACACATCATGGCAGGACTGGTCCAGCAGGTGAGAATCAGTGCATTAGTACTGTTAGTATTTACATATATACAAGGACAGTGGGCAGCTCAATGCAGCGAAGCCTGTGTGTTGTTATGCCGAAAGGCGGTTATACTGGCTATACAGATACAGATACACAAGTCATACAGAAGCCCATCCCAGCTCAGTTTTGAACTGGGAGAGGTCCTTCACATACGCCACACTAGGCTCAAGTTCATTCACTCTTAAATGGTGCAAAGCTAGGGAAGAACAAGAGCCTGTAAGACATCAGTGCTGCTAATATGTCACATGTTTTGTGGTTGTCCAGGGTTTCAGTGCTGGTAACATGTTACATGTTCTATGGTTATCCAGGGTTTCAGTGCTGCTAACATGAAGAGTTGGAAGATGCACTGGGACCGTCAGCTGTACAAGGCTCTGGAGCACCAGTACCAGATGGGGCTGGAGGCACTCAGTGAGAACCTGTCTGAGATCAAAGTGGAACTGGTCTTCAGGTAACAATGATGTACATTACAAGGGTGACTTTTCGTAATGTTGGATGACATGGAATGTGTCACACGCATTGTGACAATAGATTTAAAAAAAGCTAAATAGATATAAGATGAAAATAGTATCATTTTGTACAGTTTTGATCAAAGGCTATTTCAAAAGGTCTATGGGACAAATATTTTTAGAGCCTCTTTCTAATTTGGTCCACTTTTGAAACATTTAATTTTCTCAAATTCAACAACACTGTTTTCAGTCTTTTGACAGTTTTTTGAGTGAAGTCTAACTGTGGTTTAGTCTTGTTCACTTTGCCATTAATGCTTGATGAAAGTTAAATAAGCAAATCTGCCTGTTTTTAATGAAGTTAATCTTCCTTCCTCACCCATGCCAGACAACAACAGCTACAGTTCCGCCCCCCACTGGAAGAGATCCGTGCCAAGTACTACCGCGAGCTGAAGAAGTTCATCTGTATTCCCAACCACTTCAAGGGAGTCAGCGAACAGCTCGACCCGACCAACACCGTCTTTCCCGCCATCATCGAGCGCAACTCTGCCGGCTTCACCACCATATACCGGAAGGCGGAGGAATTGTTCCAGAGGCTTGTCACAGCCAAGGCAGAGTTTCAGGTTGGTAGGAGTTGTGTTGTTCCACCGTTTATGTGGGAAGGTCCAGCAATATGTAACTTGCAGTCACTGTAGGTAACTGGTCTTCACTAATTTTGAAAGCAAGATCTTTCTTATGAACCATCAGGCCAAGTTACATCAAGTCTTTTATCTATCTAATTATTCGTCTTATGGGTAGTCCCTTCAGCCTATACTAGGCTGATTTCCAAGGGAGCCCACAAGTAATAAATACAGAAAGATGATATCAGTAAATGAATTTATAAATGCTAGATCATACATAAACAATAAGAACTCAAAATCATAATCGTCATACAATAACAATTAGTCGAGAGTCAAAACTCAAGCTGATAGGAAAAAGCAATTTAAGAAAATTACCTTGTATCTTTATTATCCAGAACTGGGTTGTGCTGGGCCTGTTGGATGTAGAGAAGCTTGTGGAGACCCACCTGCACACCGTGCCTGACTGGGAGAGGAACTTCAAGGCCCTGAAGGCCCGAGGCAGGGACGCTGAGAAACTACCCAAGTAAGGAACCTCTCTCATACATAATATAATGACTTTTTATACATGTTCTGATAACATGCTTTTTTGTAGAAATGTAGTGTCAAGCTTATCGCATGATATGGACAGACCTTGGTGCTGAAGAAATGGTTGTTATGACTTGATTGTCCTTCTTTGGAAAAACAGCTGGTTCTTATTTCCTCATTGAAAGTAAAATGACTAAATGCTTGAATATATGGTTGTATAATTATATTCCAAGGCATTTGTTCACACTTCAAACTAGCAAAACCGCACTATCCTGTTGTTCTGCAACAGCTACATTCAACTCAGTGGTTTCACATATGGATTTAAACCACTGGATTATAGTCATAGTTGAAGTTTACGTCTTGTTGTACATTACATTCTAAACCTTTGTCCATCTATCTGCCCACCAGCTCCATCAAGGTGGACTGCATCACAGTGTCCACCACTCCCGTCAAGGCCATCATTGATGACCACATCCAGGCCCTGTTCGACGCCCTCCTGAGCTCCCTGCGCCACTCCATCATCAGCCATCTCAACGAGATCGACACGTTCCTGACTGACGCTCTGGAGTCTCTGTCCACCCGGCCGCAGTCGGTGGAAGAGATCGGACTGGCCAACGCCAAACATGCAGAACTCGCTGAGAAGAAACCTCAAGTTAGTATTGAAGTAGCTTTATTTGGTGGACTGCACAAAGTCAACATATGTGTAGACTGTACTAAGGTATTTGATGTTTTGATTGTCAACTTGTTATGTATTGAGAGATGGAAAAACTGTAAGTCTGATTCATATTCTGAATGATATTTTAAAATATTTTTTGCTTTTAATTTTTCAAATCTGAGGCAGATCCAAGAACCAAGAAATTAAATTTGAGGGCCCAACATATATAGTGAAATAAATATTGCATTTACATACTAGTATGACATAAATATCAGAAACTACTGTCAATATATTGGATACTACTACTACTACCTCCAGTTACAGTCACCCTTTTTTCATCACAAGCTAAAACTCTAAGCAACTTGAAGGTTATTTTGGCTGTTTAGTACTTTTGTGTATTAGAATTTTGAAAAACATTTCCTCCCGTAGATCCAGCCCCTGTTTGCGAAGGCTGAACAGAAGAACAAGCTGCTGCGCAGCGTGTCAGGGGGAGGGGTGGACCAGCTGGGCACTCTGCAGGCCAGATGGGACAAGTTTGAACTCATGATGGAGAGTCATCAGCTCATGGTCAAGGAACAGGTCAGTGGGTGCACATATCAATGCATTTTCTGGTCAGATTGTGTCCACTTTGGGCTGCTAGAGCCACAGAGACAAACTCATGGTAAAGGAACATGTTTGGTGGGAAGCTTGTGTGAAGTAAACAAAGACAAACTCATTGTAAAAGAACAGGTCAGTGGCAAGTAAACGTAGGTGTGTGACAACCTCTTAGTGATAGAACTGGTTAATATGATAGAAACACATGCTTGATAGTTGAAGCATTTCAGTCAGTGGACTAATTTTTGTGCTATAGGACAAAACAGTAAAATGCTTAAAATCATTTTCTGCTCTGTTGTGTGCTACGTATTAAATATCTTTTGATATATTTGTTTTTCGTAGATAATCTCTCTGTCCCTCATCAGGTGTTTTAATAGAAAAGTAGGACAGATAGGAATGAAACTTTACAAACATGTGCATCCTGTTTATTCTTCTCTCAGGTTGAGGTGATGAAGTCCAACGTAGAGTCGCAGGTTTCCCACTTCCGACAGGAGCTGGGTAAGTTCGCGGCCCGCTGGCACCAGCTCAAGCCCAAAGATGAGATCCTGGAGGACAATGACAAAGACGCCTGCAACAAGGCTGTGCAGGTCATCAAGGAACACCGCACAGAGTTCAGCGAGCTGGAGAAGACTCGCGAGAGGCTGGTGTAAGTACAAATGTAGAGGGCTAACTTTGCTACAAAAAAGCTGATCATTACCTCCTTCATCTATGGAGGTTTTGTTTTTCTCTATTTTTTTGCTTACATATTATATATTGTGTCAATTGACTTACATTTTACACTAAAACACATGACAGCGTCATCTACTATTCTACACAGATGCTAAATTACGCATTTTAGGCATCTTAACATTACATAACAACTTTTGGTATCTGTGAAGAATGGAGTCATCAAAACAATGGCGTTAATCTGTATGAGGAATTTTGAGACTTTGTAGGAGACCACAATCTTGCCAAATGGTTTTAGTCTGTTTCTTAATTTCATCAGTTACAAACAATGTAATACATTATGTAATCCATATATGTACACACATCCATATGCATTTTGCTGTTTGTGGATGTACAGGTCGGACTGTGTCCACTTTGGGCTGCCGGAGCCACAGATCCCTGAGGCAGACGAGCTGAGGGAGGACCTGCGTGTACACGAGGCCATGTGGTCACTCTACGAGGAGTTCAACAACGGCATGTCTGACCTGGCCAAGGAGGACTGGATTTCCTTCAGGTAAATCTTTAAACATGTGTAAATATAATTGTTACATAGTTTAAAGTTAAAACTTTATGTCCAACACAAAGAAGTTCTCTCACCTAGAGCTTTCGACCAGTCACTCTGGTCTGTGTCGTATGTCTTCTTTGAAGTGTGACATCAAGCCTCACTGGGTCAGTCTACTGAGGAAGACCAGAGTGACTGGTCGTAAGCTTTAGGTGAGAGAAACTTCTTTGTGTTGGATCAAAATCTTTAACTTTAAACAAGTAACTACCAACACAGATGAACTTGCACGACAGTAAGAGACAGCAGCATTTTTCCTTTGAATTCATACATGACAATTCTTTGTGAAAGAGATCCTTGTAAAGATTTGAATATTGAAATGACTGGAATCATCCACATCACAATGTCTAATATACCTGACAATTGTTTAATGACTTCTTTTTGTTGTCTTCTATCATGTGTAGGGGCCGTGCTTATATGTTTGAAGAGTTCCTGGGTCAGTGGGCAGAGAAACTGAGGAATGAGGAGCCCACCACCATCACAGTCAAACTCACAAAGGATATAGACAAGTACAGGGTCAGTGTTAACTCACATATATATATATATTTTTTGCACTGCACTGATAGATGATGTCTGGCTAGTTCTTCCATTCTGTTGCTAGACTGTAAGGAAGGATCCTAAAGTGCCATTGCTATTGATATTGGAACATCAGAAACCTGGGCATATGTTTGATATTTGTTCAGCACCAAGAACAGGCTTGTATGTGTGTGTGTGTGTGTGTGTGTGTTCAGCACCAAGGACAGGCTTGTTCATGTGTGTGTGAATGGTGTTTAGCACCAAGGACAGGCATGTTCACCTGTCTGGATAGTGTTCAGCACCAAGGACAGGCATGTTTACCTGTGTGTGGATCATATTCAGCACCAAGGAAAGGCATGTTCGTGTGTGTGCATGAGTGTGTATGTGTGGATAGTGTGTGTGCGGATATTTTTCAGCACCAAGGACAGGCATGTTCACCTCTGTGTGTGTGTGTGTGTATAGTGTTCAGCACCAAGGACAGGCTTAACAAGTTGGCACATTGGAGCACCAAATCTGTAGTTTGTTTTCGGACACATTAGCCAAATAGGCTTGGTGGGCGTCACTTCCTGTACATGGAAGGAAGTTGTGTAAAGTGCCTTTCCCAAGGGCACAACATCGGGGCATGATGAGTATTGCACCTGTGACCTCTTGGTTCCGAGTCCAATGCTCTAACCATTGCACCACCAATCCCACCATTATACTGTGGACTGGGGTTTAAGCATTTAAAACATGTTCTGACCCCCATGCCCTGTGCTGTCCTCAGGCTGTCCTGCCGTTGCTGAAGTACGTCCGGGGAGAGGTGCTGTCCCAGGACCACTGGCTGGAGATGTTCCGACTCCTGGGCATGCCCAGAGGAACCACTCTGGAGAAGCTCAACTTCGGACACATCCTCTCGGCAAGCAACGCAATCATCAAGAACGCCGATCAGTTAAAGGTAGGAGATAGCCCTTTGAACAGAAACTTCACTATGAATACAATTACTCCCTCAGTCACTCACTATCTGGTTTATTGTCTGTTGTTCCCCAACATCCAAGGGTTAGACATGCTTGCACAAGTGCTGAGGCTTGATGGCAGCCCGCCATTTGCCTCTGTCCTGTGGGTTGATGTTATTGTGTATATAATATGCAGGTTAGGGCGGAGGAAATCTTCCCTTATGTCATCTATCCATCTCTTCCTTGGACGCCCACATGTTTTTGGCCCTCCACATCCATTGTGATGATCTTCCTCTGCCACTTCCAAAATGTACAGTGTGCTAAAGGCCATGGAGAGAACTAGAAATGTAACCATTGAAATGTTTGTTCCTTTTCCAGGAACTGAACGCGCGAGCGCAGGGCGAGGTTTCCATCCGTGAAGCCCTGCGTGAGTTGGAGATGTGGGGAGCGGCGGCCGTGTTCGCTCTGACGGAGTACTCCGACAGTGGGAACCGCACACTCATGATCATCAAGGACTGGAAAGACCTGGTCAACCAGGTGAGAGCATTGTTTTTTGAAAATAAAAATGCTAAATGCTAAAGTCACTTGACAATTCACATCAGGCATCTTTCTGTACAAGGCATTGCTCATCATTGCAAAACATAGAGCCGTTACATGTTTGGCATCACTGTGCAATGGTTTTACCATTATGCTGTTGCAGCTTTTACTTATAATTGTCCCTTTTTTTGTATCCAAGGTTGGAGACAACCAGTGCCTGCTACAGTCCTTGAAAGACTCCCCCTACTACAGACACTTTGAAGACAAGGCATCCATATGGGAGACAAGGTTGGTATACAGATTATATTCCATTGATAGCTGCTGCTGCTGCTGCTGATTACACATTACTGGTATTGTTTCAACTGCAAGCTCAACAATATGGCAAACTCTTAATTTGGTTTTCCTTAATGCCCACGATCATAGTAATGATCGTTCTGGCATACTCATTTTTGCCTGAGAAAAGTCATGAAAAGTGCCTCCTTTCCCAAGGATCCAAGGTTGGTGACTTCGCAGGATTCAAACCTGGGACCTCGTGGTTCTGAGCTGAATGCCACACAACCCTGATTATGTTCGCTGGTCCAGAAACTATTCTTTTTCTTGAAATTGTGTAGGAAGTAAAACAGAAACCTAGAATGTAATGATGTTAAAAAGTAAAAACCTCCACTATTTCCCCAGACTAGCAGACCTGGATGAGTACCTGCACAACCTGAACCAGATCCAGAGGAAGTGGGTTTACCTGGAGCCCATCTTCGGCAGGGGCGCACTGCCCCGGGAACAAGCTCGCTTCAAGAGGGTGGACGATGACTTCAGGTGCAGTAAACCTCATCTTAGATCTTATAACTCTGATCTGTTACTCATATTCACCTCTTGCTAAAATCTTGTCCAAATTATACCTAGAGTCCTTAGTTACTCATATTTGTCTGCATGTTTGCCAATGTAAAGACTACAGTAGGGAATAGACTTACACTGATTTGTTGCCACCTACCTAACTTGGAACTTGTAACTGTGTTTTTTGATGACTTTGATGACTTGTGTGTTATAGAGCCATGTCCAAATTGCACCTAGTACATAGATTGACTTCATACAATCCTTAGTTACTTGTATTTATTTAATATATTGTTGATTACTTGTCACCTGCCAAACTTAGAACTTGAAACTGTATTTTAACTACCATTATCCTTTGATAAGTAATTTCATCAGGTTGGTGAGTGATTGAATAGCAAAGTTCTTTTACTCACAACCATTTATTTAACACAAACCAATGTTTCAATGACTGTCTGTCATCTTCATCAGAGATGAATTGCACTTTGATTATCATTTGCTGTGTGTTACAGAGCCATCATGTCAGATGTTGCCCGTGACAACCGTGTCCTGTCCCTGGTTGGTCAGTCCGGGCTCCGCAGCACACTGGTCACTCTGCTGGACCAGCTCCAGCGATGCCAGAAATCTCTCAACGAGTTCCTGGAGGTTTGTACAAACTAAGACACTTTGGGCTTGGGCACATGCTTGAATTTTTCCTTTAGAGAAAATCAACTATAAGATACACAAAAACTAGGCCTTATTTCTTTGGTACTTAAGCAGGATCCTGCAAGACAGGAGAAAAATTCTTCATATATATAAAAAATTGGAGTCCTGTCATCCTTCTTAATTGTTATGCACGTGTGTTATTGAAATGCTTTGCCCATCGGATGAAGACGCTTTGAGCTGATGATTTCATATGGAGCAGTGCAGTTCCTGTCTGTTCTGGCAGAGCTAGGGAGCAGTGCAGTTTCAGTGACAGACAGACCAGTGCAGTCTCTATTTGTTTTGCCCCGGGTGAAGTCTGCTATTTCTGATCTTCCTCGTTTCTACAGGAAAAACGTTCGCTCTTCCCGCGGTTCTATTTCATCGGTGATGACGATCTCCTCGAGATCCTGGGGCAGGCGACAAATCCGGCTGTGATCCAGTCGCACCTGAAGAAGCTGTTTGCCGGGATCCACAGCGTCCAGTTTGACGAGGGACACAAACACATCGTGGCCATGAAGTCCCTGGAGGGGGAGGTCGTGCCCCTCAAGAGCTCCGTACAGATCACCACGGAAGTGGAGGTCAGACTTTTGCCTGTCATTCAGTCACAACTTTTGGCATGTTCTTAGGCCTAGGAAAAAATGTTGTGTTTCCCAACTGACCCTAAAAAAAACTGCTGACCCTAGTCTTTTTTGTGTGGACCTCTGCAAGGGACATAAATTTTCGAGCTGATCGACCTTTTCTAGCTCTATGATCTGACACCTCAGTGATGGAACATTGTAAAAGCGATTTTCCAACATTGACATTGAAAATGAAAGAATTTTCTTTCTGAAGTTTCAAGTTAATTTACGTATCTAGAGTATATCTCAGATCTAACAGATCTGTTTTTTTTACATCTCTAGGCACACACATGTAAAAATACAGTAATGGAAACAAAAACACAATTACATATATATACAAATAATGTTTCGTAACATAAATGTTCCATGTTGTGTGTAGACGTGGCTGGACCGCCTTGCTGAGCAGATGAAGGCCACCTTACAGCAGCTGCTGCTGGAGTGTCATAATTATATACAAGCTTAATTACGTTTTGTAACATAAATTTCCTCTGTTGTGTGCAGACATGGCTGGGGCGCCTTGCTGAGGAGATGAAGGCCACCTTACAGCAGCTGCTGCTGGAGTGTCTGCAGGCCGGCAGGGGCAACAGCCAGGGGGGCGTCGACCCAAACAAGTTCCCCTCACAGGTGGGTACATGGTCTAGAGATGACGTCAGCAGAACATACTGCACCTGCTCAAAACCCGTAATGTATTGTGCATAGCACTTCGGCAGAATGGCATATATAACTATAAGGTCGTATTCATGCATAAGGTTAACACTCTGTCTGTAGTTTCCAAATGTATGTCAGAAAAAGGGAGGAAGGTCCCATCAGCTCCTGTCTGGATCCTGAGTAATCTCC
Organism: Branchiostoma belcheri; assembly: GCF_001625305.1. Classification (NCBI taxonomy): domain Eukaryota; kingdom Metazoa; phylum Chordata; class Leptocardii; order Amphioxiformes; family Branchiostomatidae; genus Branchiostoma; species Branchiostoma belcheri. Next base: position 1,713,790 of record NW_017803824.1, on the reverse strand, counting down.
AAGCAGATCCTAGGGTGGCAAAAGACAATATCAAATTGGACAGGCAGTATCCATTGGCTAGAGAAGGCCCAATACACTACGCAAGGGATTGGATACTGCCTGGTCAATTTGATGTCTTTTGCCACCCTAGGATCTGCTTGGAGATTAGATTCTGAGTTGTACGTATAACAACTGTCTGGCAAACCTCGCAATATGTAATGTTGTCCTGTTAGATCCTGTGCCTGGCAGACCAGATCCAGTTTACACAGTGGTGTACGTACATTTATAACATCTCACCATGTGTGCTGTTGTCGTGTTAGATCCTGTGCCTGGCTGACCAGATCCAGTTTACCGAGCGGTGTGAGGAGGCCCTGCGCGGCCGCAGCCTGCAGGAGATGAAGATTGAGCTGGAGTCTCAGCTGGAGGCTTACACCAGCGTCAACGTGCATGACGGGGGCACCAACGACTCAGGTAACACACAAACTCACACACACACACTCTCACACAAACACACACACACACACACTCTCTCTCACATACACGCTCAGTGTAATGTAGCTACACCAGCATCAACGTGCACGACGGGGGCACCAACGACTCAGGTAACACACAAACTCACACACACACACACGCACACTCTCTTACAAACACACTCTCACACAAACACACACACACACACACGCACGCACGCGCACACACACACACACACACACACACACACACACATACACACACACACATACACACACACACATACACACTCCAGCATTCAATCCAGCACAAAAATACTGTCTGTAATATATGTGCCTTATTTGTCACAAAAGTGTGTTCTGTTTCATCAATGAGCTTTCCTTGGTTTCATTGAATTGGGACCTTTGTTGTTTACCTGTAGTGTTTACCTCGATTTTTGGGCACTCTATCTATTGATAATGTATTTGAACCTCAAGGACTGCCTTTGTATAGTCAGACGTTGTCAGTAAATCATTCTTTCATTTTTTAATTTCCTTGGTTTGATTTGCAAAACTGAAAAAAAGGTACGGTAACCGAGTTATCAATAACTTACAAGAATGATGTACGTGTAATTGTTTATCAACTTAAATTGCCATACATGGATATTTTGGGCAACTATTCAAGACTGAGCATTGACAGGCTTTTCTTCTTCCCACAGACATGCACGTGCTGGACCTGAAACTGAAGGCCTTGATCTTGGACACAGTCCATAACATGGACGTGGTGGACCAGCTGATCCAGACTAACACCTCCTCTACAGCTGACTGGATGTGGCAGAAACAACTCAAGTTCTACCTCAACAGTAAAACTAAACAGGCCATCATGAGGATGGTGGACGCTGAGTTTGATTACACTTACGAATACCAGGTAATCTTTTCTCCAGAATGTCATTTTGTAGAAGCTTGCTAAATATTATCTTCCATAAGCTATAGATGGCAAAAATGTATCCTATGTATACTTGATGATATACATGTTGCATGATTATACTGACTGTAAATCACATTTCAAAAATGTACATAACAGAGTATTTGTAGTTTTGAAAATAATGAAAAATATACAGTTTCTTATAAGCATTTCTCCAATAGGGAAATTATATTCATGTCTATATACTTAGGTTAAGCAATGTTCTGTTGCTGGTATCCAAGTTTTAACCCTTGTTTTCCAGGGCAATGCTGCCAAGCTTGTGCACACTCCCCTGACAGACAAGTGTTACCTGACTCTAACACAAGGCATGCACATGGGGATGGGAGGCAACCCGTACGGACCGGCCGGCACGGGGAAGACAGAGTCAGTCAAGGCACTGGGAGGGCTGTTTGGGCGCCAGGTGCTTGTCTTCAACTGTGATGAGGTATGGTTTCATCGTTTCTTTGTTTCGCAAACTCCCTTTTAGGTGTAACACACCAGTTTTGTACAGTAGGTACAAGCTGCGCAAGACCTGACTGTAAGGTTTGAACCACTCATACTGGGAAGGACCCCTACTCTTTTTGATACGTGCAGTGGGTTCTTTAAAGTGCTTGGTGTGTGATTCTACCAAAACACGGGACCTCCATTTAATGTCTGGAGGTCGTCCCTAACCAATGCTAGGTACTTATTTCCACCTGAGTGGAGTGAAGCTGGAAGTGTGATGTGAGCAATTGGTCCACTGTGGTTGGTAGTCAGTAGCATATGACAGGATAATTGTAATTTGGAATACACTAAAGAAAGGATTTTATAAGATCCTCCTTTTCCTGTGCCCCCTCAGGGTATAGATGTGAAGTCCATGGGGCGTATCTTCATCGGGCTGGTGAAGTGTGGAGCCTGGGGCTGTTTTGATGAGTTTAACCGTCTGGAGGAGGCAGTGCTGTCTGCCGTGTCCATGCAGATCCAGGATATCCAGGCAGCGCTTAAGAGCCGCACACCCACCGCAGAGCTGCTGGGGAGACAGGTGGGTAAAGCCCTGTCACACATAGCCAAATTTGGCCTCACGAACGCTAGTGGGTTGCATGGCTGGCGTTTGGCAAATTTGGCTATGGTTTGGCTGTGCTAGCTGAATGTTTCAAAATGTTTAAAATATTTCTGAGGTGGTTGGGAGGTTCAATCAAAGTTGGCTGGTTTTCAACCATAAGTCAGCATCCTAGAGTAAATCAGCAGTGTTCAGGGCATGTTCCGGGATCAAATTTGGCTCTGATTTAATTCAAATTTGTTTTCATTCATATAGGTTGGCATGGCCTGAATCTGGCCGACCTGTTCGGTTGGTGTTCGGGGACGAATTTGTGAGAAGTTCTTGAATGTTTTGACGGGCTTTAAGCATCAATGGAGTTCTCTAGTAGGTACTGGTTATTTTGGGAGTTGAGTCACATTCTGTTCCTTTTCTTTGCTTTTTTTAGGTTGACCTTGACCCCAACTCTGGCATCTTCATCACCTTGAACCCTGCCGGGAAGGGGTACGGAGGTCGTCAGAAGCTGCCCGACAACCTGAAGCAGCTGTTCCGTCCCGTGGCCATGTCACGTCCAGACAACGACCAGATCGCAGAGGTCATCCTGTTCTCGGAAGGGTTCAAACACGCCAAGGTCCTCGGCAGGAAACTGGTGGCCATCTTCAATCTGTCCAAGTCAGTTGAACAACTTATCTGCAAGTTTAAAGTTAAAACTTTAGATCTAACACAAAGATGATTCTTTCGATCCAGCACAAAGAAGTACAAAAATGTATGTATAATTTCTCCCCTAGAGCTATCAACCAGTCACTCTGGTCTTCCCCAGTAGACTGACCCAGTGAGGCTTGTCACGTGGCTTCTTTGAAGTGTGACGTCAACACTGGGTCAAAGGTACCATATTTGAATGAAGAAGCTGTAGTCCTGAGTATGTCTATGAATCCAATGATGTTTTGTTCTGGCAGCAGTTTTTCAGATTTTCCGCAGATTATAATCTTGTATCAAGTTTTTCCTTTGTTTATAATTATTTCTCCTATTTCCCCCAGGGAGCTTCTGACCCAGCAGCAGCACTATGACTGGGGCCTGCGAGCCCTGAAGACTGTGCTGCGAGGATGTGGCAACCTGCTGCAGGACATGAGGAAGAGGGGGGAGAAAAGTGAGTCACAGTAGTCTTGTCATTGGGGGATAAGGTAGCCAACAAACTTACTGATGATTCTGCTACATTGTAGAATTGGGTTGTAGAATTTGGACCATCAGACACTGGGGCATGCCCCTACTCTTTTTGTAACAGTGTGATGGGTTCCTTAACGTGCGTGGGGTTTGACTCTTCAAGCACAGGACCTCCAGTTAACGTCCTATCTGAGGGACATCCCTAACCAAAGCTAGGTACTCATTTTCCCTGAGTGAAGTGAGGAAATTTGTGCTAAGTGCCTTTCCGAAGGGCACAACGTTGGGGCATGTAGGTGGAATCGATCACAGGACCCATGAGTTCCGGGCTGAATGCGCTACCGTTACACCACATGCATCATTATAAAGATTCTTTGGATGAATTACCATCATCTACCAAATGGCTATTGTAGCTGTTACAGCATCTATAAGACATTTATAAGACATAACACATCTATAAGACATAACGTTTCTTCCTCCTTGTGTACAGTTGATGTAGATGCTGAGAGTAAGCTGGTTGTCCAGGCCCTGAGAGTCAACACTCTGTCCAAACTCACGTTTGCTGACTGCAGGAGGTTTGACTTCCTTGTACAGGACATCTTCCCAGGTAAGTTGTATCACCACCTGTCACTTTGCACTTCTTTCTTTCAAGATTGTGACTGAACTGTTATGAGATTGATAACTGAAGAGGCCAAGGCAGCTTACAACATATGTTTCAGGACCATGGAAAGTCATGTTCATTGGTGATAGTTTGAATTAGTTGAAGAACAATACTTTGCATTTGGAACTGCATATCTCACTATGTTGTAACAATATCTGTGTATATCACAATTATTTTACGTCTAGCTTCAGTGCACAGTGAACCAGTCATAATTGCCCCGATGAAGATGACCATCGAAACGTCATCTCTTGTTAAGCAAGTGATTGTGAATAAAGAACTTCCAAATTCCTATTCAGTTCTGACACATGTTGTAGTTGAAGTTTAACCCCTGACCTTGTCCAGGTGTTGAGCTGAAGAGTATTGAGTAAGAGATGTTGGACAAGGCCTTTTGAGCTTACAGCCTACAACATTCATTTCAGTACCATGGACAGTCATGTTCATTGGTAGTTGTCTGAAAAAGTTCTGACACATGTTGTAGTTGAAGTTTAACCCCTGCCCTTGTCCAGGTGTTGAGTTGAAGAGTATTGAGTATGAGATGTTGGACAAGGCCTTCCGGGAGGCGTGTGCCGAGGCTCATCTGGAGATCATGGAAGCACAGGTCAGAGTTTACTTGGGGCCCACATGATCCTTTCCGTAGAGTGTAATCCCCCATTCAAGCCCTCTTTACTTCCTCCAGTAACTATTACACTCATTAATTTGGAGTATTGTTGCCATTGAATGCAGTCTCTCTAACAGAACTTCAATGACACGTTGTACATTTTGTACTACCTAATTACTTCTCTAGCCTGGAGTCCAGCCTTGTTAACTTAAGTCAACTCCCCAAGATCCCCACCAAAGCTACAAAGCTAATAAGTTTGGACTCCAGGATATTATTCTCCCCTATGGCTTGTCTGTCTGTATGTTTGTGCACGCATGTTTTTTTGTGTAAAACTATGCGATTCCCAATACACAATGCAGCAATAGCCATACATCCTTAGTTACAACATATATCCTTAGTGCTGCTTTTTTTTATGGAATGGAAGGATCGCAAGTTTGCCATCTATGATTGCCCTATGTGCATGTTGTAATTGTTAAACCTTTGTTAATATAACAATATTCAGGTGAAGAAGGGTCTGGAGCTGTATGAACAGCTGAGACAGAGGATGGGTGTGGTGATCGTCGGCCCCAGCGGGTCAGGAAAGTCCACCCTCTGGCGGCTCCTGAGAAGTGCACTCAGCAAGATGAACAAGACTGTCAAACAGTACACCATGAACCCTAAGGCCATGCCCAGGACACAGGTATGGGAGGCTTAGCATGTCTACAGAATGTACTGAGCCTGCACAAAACCTATAATGTATAAAATTGTGCATAGCACTTTGGCAGAATGTTTTTAAGGCTGTATTCACGAATTATTTTTTTCTTTCTTTTGTTTTTAGACTTTAATTTTGGTTATCTCTAGTGATCCATGTTATACAATAGGATTTAAAAAGGAAAAATTGCATGAGGAGACTGATATTTTCAATGTTAGTATTGGAAAACTGAATGTACAAGGTGTCAGATCATGGAGCTAGAAAAGGCCAATCAGCTTGAAAAATTTATGTCCCTTGCATGGGTCCACAAAAAAAGGCTAGGGTTGGTAGTTTTTTTCTAGGGTCAGTCTGGAAACAGCAAACACAACATTTTTTTCCTCGGCCTAATGTTACAAGTGGTGTTTACTTATATTTCACAGCTGCTGGGTTACATTGACATCGACACCAGGGAGTGGTCAGACGGTGTGCTGACCAGCAGTGCCCGCCTGGTGGTCAAGGAACCGCAAGGTAAACATGACTTTAGCAAATTACATGACATTGTACTATATCACCAAGACTTAGTCATTCTTAGTTATGATAAAGGTATACATGTATGTCTAATAGAAAAATGGGATAAATATTATTAAGTGTTATGCACTATCACATTTTCTACTGTTGAAGAGGTTTATCAGTCACGTATAGATCAACAGATACAGTCAAACCTGTAGTAGAATATTCTTCAATCAGTGACTTATTGACAGGTAGCAAAACATTTAGTACATTTTTACAAATTTCTTACCAATTGTATTACTAAAACTGCTTTGCTGTTATCTGACAGAAATCCAGTCATGGATAGTGTGCGACGGCGACATTGACCCAGAGTGGATCGAGTCGCTAAATTCCGTGCTGGATGACAACCGTCTACTGACCATGCCGTCGGGAGAGCGTATACAGTTTGGGCCGAACGTCAACTTCGTGTTTGAGTCACATGACTTGAGCTGTGCGTCTCCCGCCACCATCTCACGAATGGGGATGATCTTCCTCAGGTAGGGTGACTGTTGTACTAGAAAGTTTGGAAAATATTCAAAACTAGAAAGGTAACATTTGCAAAGCAAGTGCATAATGTATACATGTACCTTCATATGGTCTAGCCTAACAAACTACACTACTGCTCTGTTTATTCTCAATTAAGCACATCAAATTCATATACAAATGTAAATGGTGACCAGCCCCTCCAACTCTGTGGGGCCACTTGCAGCATGATGTAGCACAACACCACATGGTGTCTGATACAGCATCGGTTACCATGGTGACAGACGTGTGATGTGTTTTTGGAACAAGAAAAAGAAGAGACAGAGCAAAAACAGTCATATTTTCCTTCTACAAAGCTGCAAAGTGAAAAAACACAACAGTTACTGTAGTAGGCCCTTTTAAAGTGTATTTTGAACATTCTGTTTTTTTCCTGTAGTGATGAGGATATGGATGTGAAGTCGCTGGTGGCCTCCTGGCTGAGGAAGCACTGTCATATAATGTTTTCCTTCTGCAAAGCCTTGAAGTGAAAAAACACAACTGTGCCCTTTTTTAAGTGCATCTTAAACATTGTGTTTCCTGTAGTGATGAGGACATGGATGTGAAGTCGCTGGTGGCGTCCTGGCTGAGGAAGCATGGGGAGGCAGAAGGCTCCCAGCTGCAGGGCTGGGTGGACGACTACTTCTACAGGGGGCTGGAGTGGGTCATGAAACAGGTATGGAGATGATGTAGTAGACAGAAAGAAATATAAATTTCCACTAAGTATATGACTGACCAGCACAAAAACTCTTTCATTATAAGAACCATGAAAGAATTACAGAGCACAGAGTAAGGATTGGGAATCTGTATTGTATTGCAAGCCCACAAAGACGTTTTAATTTTAGGGTTGAAACAATGCTGTATTACACTGTACAGACATTCAGTTAGTTCTACAATAGTCCATTGGAAGACCTATCTGCAGTGTCAGGCATTTGCAGTGGAGTGGTCACTGTCAGCAAATTTCAACTTAAAACCACCATAAACATTTCAAGACTTATAGTGGCACAGTAACAGTTTAAACTGACACACACGATTTACAAATGTACTTTTTGGCTTAATATCATTTTTTTTTTACTTTTCCCCTCCAGAATGAGTTTGTTGTTGAGACCAGTCTGGTGGGAGTGGTCAGTAACGGCCTGTCCCATCTGCACGGGGTCAGGAGCAAGGCTCAGTTTGTGGTCAGTCTCATCCGAGGCCTGGGCAGCAACCTGCCTCTACCTGTGCGACAGGCTTTCGCAAAGGAGGTCAGTTCTGTGTGTTCATGTCAGGTGTATTGTGAATGCTAGTGAAGTACCAAAACTGCACTACCATGTTCATTCATTTCTGTGCTTTTGCTGTAGTGTGGTTCAATTTTATATTGCTTTTAGGTGGTTTGCCTGCAGACCACTGAAAATGTTGTTTTTCACAGAATATATGTACTTTATAGATACCATTTTCCTTTATCTTTCTCCATAATGTATTCTAGATGATAGGAAAGTCCCTGTCCATGGTCCTGAATGTATTCATATCGATGCCTAAAGATTTCTAGTTCTGTCCTTGGTGCTGAATTCCTAGCTTGTCTAAAGCTAGATAACAATTTCCCTTCTATTGTTTGTTGCAAGGTGCACAAATGTGATTATGCCTATCTGATGCAAAGCCCCTCCCTCATGTGTTTTGCAGATGTTTGTTTGGGCCCACGAGCAGCCCCCTGACCCTAGGCGACCCCTGGATGCTCAGTACGATGAGAGAACCGACCGACTGTGCTGCTACCAAATGGATGTATGTCAGAACCTTAGCTTACTAACCTAGGATCAGTAGAGAAAAATCCAGGCATATTCTTATTTGTTGGCCGTTACAATTACTTAAGAATTTGCTTTGTAGTCAGGGAAGGACTTTTCCAAACTAATGTTACATATTTATTAGAAGGCTAATTATTCAATATTCTTTTAAGTCTTTTTTTATCTTTAGAACTGTAAGAGAGAGATAGAAAATAAGAAACAGTCAAGTGATATTACTGTATGCCACGGCACATTAAAGATTTGATTCCTTCTGTTAATTGTTTGTCAACAGTGCTGTGTTCTTGCATGTTGCTTTATGAACGTGTCTGTACCATCCCCCAGTTGAGTGAAGCCCTGACGGCAGAGTCATTACTGCCCAACGGTTCCCTGCCTGTTGTGCGTACGACAGACGTGCAGTGTGACCTGGACTACATCATGCCCTGGCTCCACCCAGAAAACAAACAGCCCTTCCTGCTGGTGGGACCTGAGGGCTGTGGCAAGAGGTACCGCCTCTGAACCTTGGAAAGAATAGCAAGTCGGCAGAACGCACTGCACTTGCGTGAAACCTGTAATGTATTGTGCATAGCATTTGGCAGAACGTCTCATATAAGGTTGTATTCGGGTATATAAGGTTAACATCCTGTCTGTAGTTTTCAAATGTTATGTTGGAAAAGAAATCCAGTGTCACTGACAAAAGGTAATAGATGCTACCTCAAACGTCTGACCGTTTCCAAAATCATATCCAGTTGCTTGAGTAACTGTTTTTAGGCATATCTTGTTACCAGGATGTCTAACTTTCATTGACGTGTCTTCATTGTTTTCCAGTATGCTTCTGAAGCACTGTTTTGACCAGCTGCGATCTGCGTCGGTGGCCATCCTGCACTGCAGCGCCCAGACATCGCCGGCACACGTGCTGCAGAAGCTGAGCCAGATGTGCATGGTCATCAGCACCAACACCGGCCGCGTGTACCGCCCCAAGGACTGCGAACGCCTCATCCTGTACCTCAAGGACATCAACCTGCCCAAACCCGACAAGTGGGGAACAAGTCAGCTCATCGCCTTCCTGCAACAGGTTGGCATTTTATATGTTATTACATTTTATCATGAAAGTTCACTGTGTTGGTAGTTACGTGTTTAATGTTAAAGCTTTAGTTCCAACACAATAAAGTTCTCTCACCTAGAGCTACAGGTCTACATTTTGTTTGGTTTGGTTTGGTTGGTTAGGATCTCTATTAGTGTGCCAGTTCATACTACTCTTCCTGGAGTCCTGGTGATGATGTAAATCACTGTCTGGCTAATACAAGACGTGTTCACCAGGCCTTCATCTGCAGGCTCAAATATCTCTCTTGCCTGTCATACTGTTTCTTTACTTGTCTGAAAAGCATCTAAATTACAAGTGAAGTCCAATTTCCATCTGATGCTCTTTTCAAAGGGCCTATTGTTATCATTAAACTGTCTATTATATGTTTTTTAGATCTCCAGCCGTTAACACTTGCTGTAGGTCTTACTTGCTATAGGCTCAGAACTACTGTATGAAACATTTCAGGACAGTTTAATCAATTATTGTCTTAACAATTGTTGCTGTTTGTGTGTTAACCTTTGTGATCTTTCTGACCGGTGTCCAGATGGTGACGTACCAGGGATTCTATGACCACAACCTGGAGTGGGTGGGTCTGGAGGGGGTGCAGCTGGTGGCCTCCATGACGGCGGGGAACACTCTCGGCCGGCACCAGCTCACCACCAGGTTCACATCCGTCGTGCGCATCTGCTCCATCGGGTAGGTTTGTTTTTAAAAATTCTTATTGATTCAGAACAATATATAAATTATATACATAGCAGGCAGCATAGAATACTATTCTTGCTATACCTTACATGCATTCAAAAAGTTCAACAGCGGTGTTCACATTTCTAGACTCTGATAGGACTTTTCCATCTATGTTGTGTTTGTTTGTTTGTTTTACACAACTGGTAAACCGTCTTAAGGTGTAACACACCAGTTTTGTACTTGTAAGTGCAAACTGTGTAAGACTGTACAAGACTGTAAGGTTTGAACAACTCACACTGGGAAAGTCCCATATTCTTTTCGACAAGTGTGATGGAATGCATGGGGTGTCACTCTCCCCAAACATGGGACCTCCATTTTACGTCCTATCCAAGCAAGGGATGTCCCTAACCGAAGCTAGGTACTCATTGTCACCTGAGTCAAGTGAAGAAAGTTGTGTGAAGTGCCTAAGGGCACAATCTTCAGGCTATGTGGGTGGAATTGAACCCAGGACCCATGGGTTCCGTGCCGAATTCCCTACCATTATGCCACGTGTGACTACTTCTGCTATATTTTGTTTGCCAGGTATGCAGACAAGGACCAGTTGCAGGCCATCTACAGTGCCTACCTGCAGCCCATCTTCCAGAAACACCTGCCAGCCCACCCCGTGTGGGGGTCACCTGCCAGGGTCACCCAGCTGGCTGCCTCCATGGTGCAGCTGTATGAACAGGTGGGTATCTTCTTCTTCTGTCATCCTCGTCACGAGGTGCAGCTAGTGAAGTTCTGTCTCCAGTACTGTTTGTCAGTCATTGCAGACAGAAGTTCAGGTCCTTGTAGACCAGTTTCAGATTCTATGAGTTTTTTGAGAGTTGCAGTTGGACGACCGATTCTCCTTTTTGCATCTGGAGTCCAAAGTAAGAGTCATCCAGCTGGTTCTCCACCACACATGACCTGCTACTCTTTTCACTACTGTGGTGATATTTGGGAGTGTTTCATGTTGTCATGTGTACAGGTACAGTACAGGTGCCGTTATGTTTTTTCATCTTGTAGTATTCATGACGAACTTAACATTTCCTCATTAAACAGAAGAATCAGTCTAGATGACATCCTGCCAATGAATGCTTTTTGCACCCTGAAATGTTAAGTTAAACATGAAACCTTTCCTGTGCAGGTTCGCTCCAAGTTCTCTGTGGACGACTTCAGCCACTACCTGTTCACCCCCCGTGACCTGACCCAGTGGGTGCTGAGTCTGCTCCGGCACGATCTGGCAGGGGGCGCTTCTGCAACCAACGCAGACAACGTGCTGCAGGTCAGTATCAGTCCTGGCATGTTCATCATTTTGTGTGTGTTTGTGTGCACGCCTGTGTGTACGTGTGTGTGTGTGTGTGTGTGTGCCCGCGCTATATGTGTGTGTTTGTATGCATGCATGTGTGTGCGCATGCGTGTGGACACGTGCGTGTGTGTGTGTGTATGTGTGTGTGCACATGTGTGGTGTGTATGTGTGTGTGGTGTGTGTGTGTGTGTGTTTGTTGTTACCAACTTTACAAGTTAGATAAATGCTGGTCAGACAGAAACTGTCTCAAAAACCTGTTTGTAGAATAAACATCAAAAAGCAAGATCTTACCCATGTAAAATATGCTTAATATGCTTATTTTGAGACCTATCTGTTGACATGTAAAACCTTGTTGCTTTTGTTTCTTTGCAGACCTGGGCGTTTGAAGCCTGTCGGCTGTTCAGGGACAAGCTGGTGGGACAGCAGGCCAGAGACAGGTTTGACGGGATGCTGTCATCTGTGCTCCGTAACGACTGGAGCTCCGACGTCATGGACAAGCTACAAGGTGAGCTAGTCCAAGTAATATGATAGTACCGTACAATATGGTTTACAGAGAAATCAATGTTTCTCGTGTCTCTCTATGCAACTGTATTCATATCAAGGCTCTAGCCAGCAACCATTTTTCCGTCAATTGCAAGAACTTTCCTCAAGTGAAGGAAAAAATTTAAAAACCTTGATGGATTAAAATGGACAAAAATCTTGGGATAAATATAATACAAACAAAGGACCACCAACAACCACTCTCAACCCCATGATTTGCCTCTCAAAATGTGGGAAATGGCATTTTTAGAAGCTTGAAAATCCAAAATTTGTCACCCAGATTGCGAGCACTGTCTCCCCAAGTCTGGCTAGGTCCCTGATTTTTATGTCTGTATCAGTTGTGTCCAGAGATGAAAAAAAGGGTCCATTCCAAGCAAAAGAAAAAGTCTTTATACTGAATGTTTGTCTGCTCATCTCCCCAGGTGGCTACTATGTGACGTGGGGGGCGAGAGCAGAGCTGGCCACCCCCCCTGGTGCCCCCATCCCCCCCGCAGGGAAACAGGTGGGCTGGCTCGGCACGGACGATTTCAGGAACGTCATCAGCAAGGGACTCATCAGCTACAGTAAGGATCTTGTACAATTCTACATCTTCCATTATATCCTTGATCATTTCTTTTAGGATACAAGATATAGGCAGTGTATCGTATGCTCCTACTATCATGGTTATTTAAAACTATTTGGTATGTTTGATGACAATTATTGGTAGATTGTACTAAAGCTTCAAAGTCATCAAAACTTATGATAATGATGTATATGAACAACAGTAACGATAGGTTACTGAGTGAATCCTTGAGCATAATACAAAATATGGGTTGACCCATAGTCTACGACTAGTTGGGAAGCCCTGGCTGTTGTAAGCCAAACTAATTATTGAAATTGAAAAATGATACAATTAAAAAATAAAAACATTGATCTTAGTCTCATGATTAAATGTCTTACTACTCCTACATGATATCAGGATTGCTCACACGTCTTGTCTTTGTCAGTCCGTGAGCACCGTGAGCTGGACATCCTGGTGTTCCAGGAGGTGTTGGACTACATGTCGCGTGTGGACCACGCCCTGGCGCTGCCCGGCGGCTCGCTGCTGATGGCCGGGCGCAGCGGCGTGGGCCGGCGTACGGCGGCCTCCGTCGTCGCACACATGCACCAGTGTGAGCTCTTCACGCCCAAGATATCCCGGGGCTACGGACTCAAGCAGTTCAAGAATGACCTGAAGACGGTAAGTTTCCCCCTTTTTCTATTCCAACGTTTATTACAAGACATGGCAATGGCACACTTATAGACATTCATCGTCAATATGGCACACTTTAAGACAATAATGTATGTGAAGACAATATACATGTATGTATAACAAAGATTCAGTTTACATTATTTGAAGTGTACAGCTTCAGTACAGTAGTAGTAGAATCAGAATTGAGTTAATTGTAGCAGAAAGGGCTAGCTAGCCAGTAGTTTGGCTTTCCTAATCTGTCCATGGTGCTGAATTCACCATCTAAACAAGCGTACAGGACACTGGTGCACAACACAATCTCTACACAAGCCTGTCCATGGTGCTGAACACACCATCTACACAAGAACACTCTATAGTTATCCTCACATGTTTCCACTGTTACAGATCCTCCAGCAGGCAGGCGTGGAGGGACAACAAGTCGTGTTCTTACTGGAGGATCAACAGCTGGTCCATCCACAGTTCCTGGAGCTTGTCAACAGGTATGACTGAAGCATCGGCTTTATTTTGGTGACTTTGTGAACATCAGTTTTCCATGTATCAAGAGAGTGTATGAGTATGTGTTCACTGTCCCTATGTCATTTTACAAAATATATTATACACTCACACTCACTCACTATCCTGGTTTAGATTATTCTGCTGCCGGTTTCCCTGTCCCAGGGGTGGGCAGCAGACGGCTGTTCTGGACACCTCACCTCCAGCTGGCTCTGTCCTGTGGGTCTGTGCTAGACAGACCACACTCCTTAATATCCCTCTGGAGACACTCCACCCAGGTTTTTCTCGGCCTGCCGCGGCCTCTGCTGCCTGGCAACTTGAAAGAAATCTTTATTTGTTTATTCGTTCCTTTCATTGTCCAGCATAACTCAAGAAGCTTTATATGCATTGTCATGAAACTTGGTAGGTGGGTAGGTCTTGATGAGACCTACAAATGATAAGATTTTGGGCACTCTGGCAGCTTTTGTTGGTACTGCAGCAGAACTTCCATTTTTGATATCTCATGATAGGGCATGCTAGTTTGTGCATTCATTCACTTGTTTGTGTGTCCCATGCACCTGTGCCCAGTCTGCTGGCAGCAGGAGACATCCCCGGCCTGTACACACCAGAGGAGCTGGACCCTCTCCTGGCCCCCCTCAAGGAACAGGCATCCCAGGAGAACTTCAGGGGATCCCTCTACAACTACTTTGCAGCTCGTGAGTTGGTTCAAACTTGTTCTTATTGAATTTTTGTGGTAAGGGTAGAGTTGAGTTTCTATGTGTTACTACTGTGTTTCTCTATTACAGCAGCTTTCTATCTATAGAAGTTTTGTTTTGAGTGTGTTTGTCTACATATGTGTTTGCTTGCTTGTGTTTGTATAGTTATTTCCACATGCTAGGCATGTTGGACATTGACAGGAAGTTTGGTTGAAAGTCACAGAAAAGTTATCTCATCATCTCATTTCCTGTTTTCAATTTCTGGGTACTTTACGCATGTCTGTTGCCTTATTATGTGAGCCAGTGGGAAAATACATTATGATACAAGATGTCAATAATCATTCACAATAATGAAATCCACAATAATGAATAAAACAAGAAAGTCCCAAAAACTGTTTGGTTTCTTGTCGCTGAATGCAGGGATCCAGATGAACCTTCATGTCGTGCTGATCATGGACTGCAGCAACTCCAACTTCACCGTGATGTGTGAGAGTAACCCCTCCCTGTACAAGCAGTGCCTGGTGCAGTGGATGGAGGGATGGAGTAAGGACAGCATGCTGCAGGTCAGACAGGCAACTTCATTATTCACACAGACAGTTTCCCCTACTGTAGATCACTTGTATTTGTAGTAGCAAAATGTCTGAGAAAAATGGACATGTTCACAGAACTATATGTTAGTTATACTGGCTACAGATACAGAAAGTAATGTACAAGTGTTACTATTAAGTTGATGTATATGGCCTTATGTTAAGTTTTGTGTCACATTATTTCGCTATAAGGCCACACCAATTTAATTTCTTGGTTAACGGATTTTTCTAGAAAAGTAATGGAGCGGGCGGGCGAAAAAAAAAAAATAAAAACAGGCCTAGGCATCCTATTATGGCCCAAAATGGTACGATAGGAGCCATAAAGTCGACACACCAGGCTGGTTCAAAATTTAAACAATAAATTTTGAACTTTTAATGATACCATTACATTGAAAGATGGAATAACTGTAACAACTAGGATGTAAAGGACTGCTTCCAACTGTTCAGGGCAAAAGATGAGCATTTTACAGTTGATTCTGAATTTTTATTTTTATTTGCAAATCAGAAAAAAATGAAGCGGCGAATCCGTTAACCAAGAAATTAAATTGGTGTGGCCTAATTGTTTTCAATGACTGTATTTATGTTTTGTATATTTTTCCTGTGTGTTGTGTTGTGTGTTAGAATGGACCACAGGAAGAATAGTAACTGTCTTGTACCTGCTAAATGTGGATCCTAATACACTCAAACTCAAACTTCTTGTCCCACTTACCACAGGTTCCCAAAATGCTGCTGTCTCGCCGCTCAGAGATGGGCGGCAGTCTCCTCCCCCCTGCCACTGGGCAGGAACCTAAGAAGTTTGCGGGGGGTGACGAGCTTGTCAAGAATTTCGTGAACATCCACGAGTCCCGCCTGGCTCACGGCGCGACCCCGCGGAGGTACATGACCTTCCTGCACACCTACGAGTCGGTGTATAACCACAAGAAGGAAGGAGTGCTGCAGAAACAGTCACATCTACAGGTTTGTGTGTGTCAGATAAAAAAAATCATGAATGTTACAAATAAGCCAAGTATGTTAAATTCTATATGATTGTTCGTAACATACATAGTCCAGTCGTTAGCGATCCTGCCTCTGGATTAAGAGGTTGGGAGTTCGAATCCCGGCTGTTGTCGCTCACCCGACATGCACGCTGCTGTTAAGGGTCTCAGTCCTTAGGACAAGACAATAAGCCAAGGTCCACTGTTCATTGTGCTTGCCAAAAAGAGCTAGGGAAATTTCCCCGGTACAATGAACCTGTACATACTGTACATAGCGTCTGTCTTCTTTGTCACGAAGAATAGCTCTTCCATGAACTAAACTGGTTCGAGATCACTTTCACTTTTCACTTTCTTTCCACCCAAATAGCTATACAGGTATCTTTAACTGACTTCACACATGTAATGTGATGTGTTTCCAGGCTGGTGTGGCCAAGCTGAACGAGGCCAAGGCCCTTGTGGATAAGCTAAAGGGTAAGGCAGCAGAACAGAGCGCGCTCCTGGCACAGAAACAGGAGGAGGCTGATGCAGCTCTCAGGGAGATCACTGCCAGCATGCAGGTGGGATAGTGGAGTATTGTCTTCTGCATTCCATTTTCATAAATTGGTCAGGAACCAACTTTCCCACAGTTGTTCTTGTGCCCATGGCCAGGCTTCTTTGTGCATGTTTCTATGCACCAGCTGGTTTCTCAGCAGGACATGAAATTCATTTTTGCGAATACATGTAGGTGCACTTTTTAGGTGCATATTTTTTGTGCACCTAAAAAATTGGGTGCACAAAAAAATGTTTTTGGTGTACCATATAAAATAAGTAGAATGTCAGAAGAAACTTATTATGTTTCATTTCTACAGAAAGTACTAACACAATTTATTGTTTTTCTAACACTTGTTAAGAATATATATTATATTATGCTGTATATTACATTTAACATCTTTACATACGTAAACCTATGTAAATATTTGGGTGCACTCAGGTGCACCAACAGAAAAAAATTGGGTGCACAGCTCCAAATTTGGGTGCACTAAGGTACACATGCACCCAGTATTTCGAGCCCTGCTTGGTCTAGTTTTTGTATGCATTTATACATTTTATGATTTTCCTGTTTCCCTGCCCAGAATGCGAGTGAACAGAAGAGTGAGATGGAGGTGTTGAAACAGAAGACGGCTGAGGAGAACAGTAAGCTGGAGAAGAGGAAGAAAGCCATCGACATCGAGCTGGCCGAGGTGGAACCTCTGGTGCAGGAGGCCAAGCAGGCCGTCGGTGAGCAAGGGCTTTGAAATTCCTTCTAAT
The DNA here is from genome assembly GCF_001625305.1 of Branchiostoma belcheri. Classification (NCBI taxonomy): domain Eukaryota; kingdom Metazoa; phylum Chordata; class Leptocardii; order Amphioxiformes; family Branchiostomatidae; genus Branchiostoma; species Branchiostoma belcheri. Next base: position 1,696,570 of record NW_017803824.1, on the reverse strand, counting down.
TAGTTTTCTCCAAAGAATGACATATTTCATACTTAGTCTAGTATTTAACAGTTGGTTGACCACAATACTAGATGTCCAACCACAACTCTCAAGAAACTCATTGAATCTGAAATGGCTGTTGTTGCTAAATTTCATTTTTTTATTACAGAGAAGAAATCCTATAGATAGAGACGTAGAGCAGCAATGTAACACTTGTTCCTTCTACCCTTGTACCTTTGTTATCTAACTTACTGCATTTGGCCCATGTGGGGCGTGAATATGCAGTAAAGTTCATTTTCATTGTCTTTGTCATTATTTATTTCTGCCAATTCATGAAAGATTTGACAAGTTTTTGCTGTGTGTTCTTTACAGGAAACATCAAGTCAGATTCACTGTCTGAGATTCGGTCCCTGCGTGCGCCGCCCGACATCATTCGCGACATTCTGGAGAGCGTGCTGCGACTCATGGGCATCTTCGACACCTCATGGGTCAGCATGAAAAGGTCAGAGGTCATCTGTGAACAGAGTTCATGGAACAACCACCTGTTGGATTGTCGAATATCATGTCATTTCTAAAATTACAAAAAAATAGATCCTGAAAGATTTAGCCCTTGCATTTTGTGTACAGTCAAGTAGTGTTTCACTAGTTTCAAAGAACTGTCATAAGTCATGGTTTATGTTTCCTAAACCTCATCTGTGCAAAAGTCAGAAGGTTTGCTTGGTATAAAAATAATGTGTTGTAATGTATATGAGGGATGTATGTATTGCCTGTCTTGTCCATTGTAATTTGTGTAGGCAAATGTCCTGCAATTTTGGAGTTTTAACCCTGCTGTAATGTTTGCTTTTTGGTGTCACAAATGAATAAAGTTGTGTATATTCCATTCTAGTTTCCTTGCCAAACGTGGGGTAAAAGAGGAGATCATGTCCTTCGATGCCCGAAGGATCACTCCGGAGATACGAGAGAGTGTGGACGAACTGTTGCACAAGAACAAGGCATCGTTTGACCCAAAGGTGACAAAAAATCTTGTTAAAATTCCTCTTTTCTTTATCTAGTTGGTGAAATAGTTTCAGTTATCTTTAAGTTAAAAGTTTTGAATTATTAGAAATATTTAGCTCTTCACAAAATAAAGATTGGAATTAATTCATCTGTGTTGGCAGTAATCATAGTAAAATGTTGAACTTTATTTCAACACAAGGGTTATGCAGAGATCAAATTTTCAACGACCACTGTCGCCTTCATTAGGCAATCTTATTTGAATATTGTCAATATTTAGTTTTTGATCTTCAAAATATTTCTTGTAGCCCCCTTTCCCCCTTGTCCCTTCCTGATTTGGTCCTGATTTGATGGTTGCTTTTAAACTGATGAGGTTGTTTTGTTTTCTTTACATTTGTTGTACCCAGAATGCCAAGCGTGCCAGTACTGCCGCTGCTCCACTAGCGTCATGGGTGAGGGCCAACGTGGAGTTCTCACGCGTCCTGGAGAAGATCGAACCTCTGGAAACCGAGCAAGCTGGCCTCAAAAAGTACCCACTTCTGTCATTTTATATCTTACTGTTGAACAGTTACATAATATTATGTCTGTAGTAATTATAGTAAAATGTTGAACTTTGTTCCAACACAAGGGATACACAGAGATCAAATTTTCAATGACCACTGTCACCTTCATCAGGATAATTAATGACCAATCACTTTCGATTGTAATCTCGGTTACAGACGTGATCTTATTCACACAAGACTTTACAGCGAGAATGTCTTGCATTTGTAGCAATTGCAGGAATCTACAGTGTCACTTCTTTTGTACAGGAACCTGCAGAAGGCTGAACACCGTATGGAGAAGCTACAGAAAGCGCTGGACGCTGTTGACCAGAAAGTAGCTGAGCTCAGAGACAAGTAAGTTCCGAAATTTTTACTCAAAAAAATTACTACAGTAACTGTCATTTTCATATGTTTCAAATGCTAACTATGGTAGTAGTATGGGTACAGAAGACAATATCATATGATCATACATAAATATCTTGCTGTACTCATTACAGATTTGAGAAGAGGACAACAGAAGCAGCAAAGTTGAAGATTGAAGTGGACAAGGCCAACGAAACCATTGCTGCAGCCGAGAATCTTGTGGGCAAACTGGACAATGAGTACAAGAGGTGGAGCTCACAGGTATGGTGTTTTTCTGCTATGTAAACGCACAGGTGTGACCCTTTTCATTCTGCACAGGCACAGCAAACCTGTCAAACTGTCAAACTTTGACTTACATGTTTCTGTGTCAATCCTTTAATTAAAACAAATACATGTACATGTAGTTAAAAAGGAGCTGATATCACTGCCCCCTAGCTTAGCACGCAGACTGTAGTAATTTGTTTGGCTGGTTGTACACTTCTGTTAAAGAAACTGTTACACCTACATGTTTGTAAGCCTGCATATCTAACTCCGAGGTTTGCTTGAAGCTGCATGTAAATAAGTGTTTGTGATGATGATGCTGGCAAGTTTTTGATTTTGACTATTTGATACATTGTCACTTGTTCAGGTTGGAGAGCTGCAGTCAGAGCTGGACACCCTCCCAAAGCGCGCCCAGCTGGCCGCAGGCTTCATCACGTACCTGGCCAGCACCTCGGAGGACGAGCGTCGCCAGACCCTGGCCGCCTGGATGGACGCCACCAACCTCACCGGCTTCGACGTGCGGCGCTTCCTCAGCAGCGAGCGCGAACAGCTCGGCTGGAAGGGCGAGGGGCTGCCCTCCGATGACCTCTCCATGGAGAATGCACTGGTCATCCTACAGGTCAGGAATCCTGTTCATGTTACTATTTTATGTGTGTTTTCTAAAAGTCAGGGAGTTCAGAATCATTTCAAAAAATTGTGTTCATACAAAGCTGAGGAAAATTTGATTTTTTATCAGGTAACATACATGTACATGTATGTGGTCTTGTGGTAGCTCATGTATGTGGTCTTGTGGTAGCTCATGTTCGACCGTTTTCCAAGATGCAAGATGTTTCATGTAGCAAAAAGTTTTTTCTAAACAAGAAACATTTCATTACACTGTGATTTACACTGAGTTTGTATTCTATCACGTACATCTAGATCTGTACAGATGTACATGTATATGTTGGTCCCTATGGAGGAGTATGAGTTACAATGTACCAATAATCCAGTCTGAACTACGCAAAAGGGGTTGCTCCAAATCTCCAAAACTTTCTGACAGACTTGTTTTTGCAGCATTGTTGTATACTGTTGTTATTCCAGTGTCCATTATGATTTTGGTCTGCACTGTGACGACATAATCATTCATTGTTACTCGTCCAGCATTTTCCTTTCATTTTGCAGCTGATCATGACATATACTGACAAAATGTGCAGGTTCATTCATCGACTGACAAACTTTATGTGACAGCCAGCAACTTAACTTCATAGTAAATTTAACGTGGCCTCCCATGATTGCATGGACAAAGGGTTAAAAACCAATGACACTAAAGACATTAATAAATAACTGCTTATTAATCCAACATTGTTATTTCTGTGTTTACGACATATTTTGGCCACTATCTGTATTTGACATTTCTGCCAGCAATTTAAACCACATCTTAGTAATTGCCTCCCATGACTGCATGGATAAAGGGTTAAAACCAATGACACTAAAGACATTAACTGCTTATTAATCCAACATTGTTATTTCTGTGTTTACGACATGTCTTGGCCACTATCTGTATTTGACATTTCTGCCAGCATTTTAAACCACATCTTAGTAATTGCCTCCCATGACTGCATGGATAAAGGGTTAAAACCAATGACACTAAAGACATTAATAAATAACTGCTTATTAATCCAACATTGTTATTTCTGTGTTTACGACATGTCGTGCCATAATTTAACATGGCCTCCCATGCATGGACAGAAGATAAAACCAATGACACTAAAGACTGCTTATTAATCCAACATTGTTATTTCTGTGTTTACGACATGTCTTGGCCACTAACTGTGCTGGCCTTGACTTGATTGACATCACTGGTACCTTCATCGCATCAAACCATCGCGGACTGTACGTGTATGTGCTCTGCATGGCCCAACGTATTTAATGGCATTGCCAACAGCTCAACAACATGAAGGCGGGGGTAAGACCAAGTCGGGATAAGGGAACTTGGGAGAAAAAACACCGGAAACAATGCCATGCATGCAGTGCAATATCTTTTAATAACAACACACTGTGGAATCTTGGATGTTTTAAATGGCTTTTGCTGCTTGCTTGTGCAACTTGTGCCGCACCGCTTATTTAATATTCATAACATCACCGCCATACTTTCACAGAGAAGAACCTTTCATGATAGAAAAAAAGTTTCAGTTTGACCAAAAATGAATGTTTTTCTCTGTGGAAATTCATTAACTTTTGTAACCTTTTGCTTTTAATTGCCTTTAACTGCCACCTTTCAGCATGCTATTATTGCATTATGAACATATTTTATTGCATATTTATTAACACGAGCCATTATTTTTGCTTATTTACCACGTTTTGTGCACCTCTGTTTAACATTTAACAAATCGTAACCATGGCATTCTTATTATTATTAACTACCATAACCACGGCATCAGGCAGATGCCTGTATCACAGCTGCCGCTCACGCTTTGCACTGCTGCTTCTTGCCTTTCTGCCGGTAACCACGGGGATCACTATGGGTGAAGGTAATTCATAATGTGTGTGGGTAACATTTCTGACTTGAGTTTTGTTGGCCTTTTGTAGAGTCACCTGCGACCTTTCTTGGTCGACCCGTCGTCCCGCGCGGCCGATTGGCTCAAGGTCCACCTGAAGGAGGCTCGACTGGAAGTTGTCAACCAGCAGGTATGAGACCTACTCTGGTGTGAGACCTACTCCGGTGTGAGACCCTTTTGAGAGGCATCGAGAGATTAGCCTGCTTACCAAACCTATTTTAGCTCCCAAGTCCTACATCCTCTCTGCAAATAGAGGATGTAGGTAAGGGTAGGTTTAGAGTTAAAACTTTATTTTGATCCAACACAGTTCTCTCATCTAGAGCTTTCGACCACTCTGGTATTCCTTAGTAGACTGACCCAGTGAGGCTTGTCACGTGGCTTCTTTCCAACACTGGGTCAAAGGTATCTGGTAGTCAATGTTGGCCCCTGTTGTGGTTAAGTGAAGGGTGGTGGGCCCTGGTGTAAGTAGCCTCTTTCACAACACAGAATGATAAACTTTCATGATAGTATAAGATAGTAACAGCCTATGATACCCGTCTCTCTCCCTCAGGATGCCAACTTCACCACTGCCCTGGAGCTGGCGGTGAGATTCGGGAAAACCCTGCTCATCAAGGAGATGGATGGGGTGGAGCCCATCCTGTACCCTCTGCTGAGGGGAGACCTCACCAGTCAAGGTTAGTACTACAATGTAGTACTTTGTATTCTGCATTTGACATGTAGACAGATTTGCTCCCCTCCCCCAAAATTTCTGCTTTTAAACGTTAAAAGTGTTGGCATCTGACCCTACGGCCAACGGCTACGTGACAGAGTGGGTGAGTGTGAGTTGGCATCTGGCCTTTTTTGGCCTTTTGTCAAAGCATATAAATTTAAACCGCAGGAAAGAATTTGTGAATATGTCTTTCTTAAAAAAAGGGCAAAAATGTATGTACATGTATGTAGCAAAAAGCCCTTGCAAATGAAGCTGGATTTTTTGTGGTCATGCATGAAATTGACCTGCATGACCATTAATTACTTTCAGTTTGAAGCCCATTTTAACACTATGTCTTGTATGTTTGCAGGCCCACGTTTTGTTGTCCAGATAGGAGACAAGGTAGTAGACTACCACGAAGACTTCCGCTTGTTCATGGCCACTCGGAACCCTAACCCAGAGGTACCACCGGACGCAGCCTCCATCATCACAGAGGTCAACTTCACCACCACCAGGGCTGGTTTACGCGGACAGGTAAGGCGGGCAGGACCTGAGATAATTTTCCCTCAGCTGGTTGGCCTTGGGAACAATGCATCCTTGGTGCTGAATGGCTTTCCCAGCAGGTAGAAGGTTGTTCTGGGTTGTAATGTATTGTCCTGTAACAAGTTACTTCATTGAAAGATAAAGGGGGGAAGTGTTGTTTTTGGCTTGTTGGTGTGTGAGAGAGTGTGTGTGTGTGAGAGAGTGTGTGTGTGTCTGTGTAAGTGTGTGTGTGTCTGTGTAAGTGTGTCTGTGTAAGTGTGTGTGTGTGTGTGAGTGCGCACTTGTGTGTATGTTTGTGTGGAGAGGAGTGGAAGGGTTGCCATCTCTGACTGGGTTGTCCTATTGTTCCTGTGCAGCTCCTGGCCACCACGATCCAGCACGAGAAGCCTGTGTGTATGTGTGTGTGTGTGCGCGCATGTGTGTGCATGTCTGCTATCTCTGACTGATTGGATTTTCTTGTTGTTCCTGTGCAGCTCCTGGCCACAACGATCCAGCATGAGAAGCCTGAGCTGGAGGTGCGTAAGACGGAACTGCTCCGACAGGAGGAGGACCTGAAGGTGCAGCTGGCCCAGCTGGAGGAATCCCTGCTAGAGGTCAGGAGTCTTCGTCTTCTTTCATTTTGAGGCAGCCGCCTTCAACTAGATGAAGATTCTTCTGCCTTTTTGTGGCTAATACCAGATGGGGTTCGCCAGACCACCATCCAGGAAAGTCGTGTAAAGTGGGCACAAGATCGGTGACATGGCAGGGTTCGATTCCAAGACCTCTTGGTTCTGAGCCAAACGCTCTGCTGTTACGGATGTACCCCTGGCCAGAATGTACATGTACCTGGTTATTTTCTGGCCAGGGGTATATGGTGGCCTGTCACACTGGTATAATTTTATCCCAAGGGATTAAACTACAGACAAACCTCACTATAGTGACCAACCATTGGACTCCAGATTAAACCACTGAAAGATCTGCTACTATTAAATGTATAAAAGAGTAATAAGCTGAGAACAAAATTTCAGTAGCTGATACTCTTTTAGTTAGGTTATATTTGTTGGTGGATACAAGGTTATGCATGTGATGTGCTTGTGGTATGTTATGAAAATAGGCCTTAAAGTTAAAGTTTACAATTGTGTGCATGTTGTATTTGATTAGGAACTGGCCAATGCCCAGGGTAACATCCTTGAGAACAAAGACCTCCTGGACTCCCTAAACAAGACAAAGGCCAGCAGTATCACCATCACAGACTCACTCAACGAGTCCATACAACTGCAGGACTCCCTGGACAAGGTCTGTGGAACACTTACTAAGTCTTCTTCTGTAGGGAAACCTGCGTTTTTACACTGAGGTGTGGTCACCTTGATTTTTATGGAGAAGTGCTTTGGACAGACATTCTGTCTCTTCTAAAGCACTCCAACATTTAAAAATCATCTTAAAAGGAGTTGGTACCATCTACACACACCAATATCCATCCATCCATCTTCCCATCCATCCATTCATTCATCCATCCATCCATACATACATACATACACACAGTCATACATACATCCATCCAACTATCCATACATACATCTTTTCTTCCTTTCATCCATCAGTCCTTCCAAGCTGTATCCATTCTTCCATCTATCATATTCTCTCATTACCCCTCCCTACTAAAAGAGATGATGGAAAAAGCTATAGTATCATATATGAGTGCGGTTCTTACTTTGTGTCACAAGTACAACTATCAACGAAGGAGATTTTTTTCCATCCAGGAGCGCAGTGCATACCTCCCCCTGGCTGAGAGTGGTAGCACCCTGTTCTTTGTGATCAGTGACCTGTCCAAGCTGAACAACATGTACCGCTTCAGTCTGGCCTCCTTCCTTAGGCTGTTCAAAAGAGCCCTGGAGACCACTCAGGTCAGGACAAACTACTTTTTCAAGGGGTTACTTAATGCATTTTCCATGCAGATTGGTAGGTGGTCCTTTGTAAAATAGATCAACCCTTTCTTTTTTGATAGCTGATGTCATGGCTCACATTGTTATTGTTATTGTATCTATTGTTCTTTATAAGTGTGTCGGTTTCTTTAACGTGTGGGTTTTTTCATATCTAGGACCAATCTAAATGTCCCTGTCAGAGGGCAATAAGACCACTGCAATTTTTATGGCACATGGCAAGTGTTAAATGTTAAACTGCAGTAGTGCACTCAATGCACTGTCATTAACGACTTGACATTGTTGCTGCACCCAAGGATACCTGAAAAATAGGCCACAGGCCTAGGCCTGCATGTAATCCACTGGTAAAATAAGTAAATGAAATTCATGAAATCACTGTTTTCTCCTTTATGTCCAGGACCCAGGTAGTACAGATATGCGGATCAAACTCCTGATCAAGTCACTACAGAACCTGGTGTATGAGTACGTCTGCAGGTCACTCTTTAAGGTATGGAGCTGGGCAAACCATTTCTTGTTAGCAGCATCAGGTATCACATATCTGCAAACATGTAGTTTCACACAGAAGATTTATCCAACACTATTACATGTTTCACTATGATTTATTCAATAATCAAGTTCCTTCTTAACAAAGCAACATCTGAAGTGGAGATACCTTGTCAATTGTCCTGAACTGAAATCTATAGAATTTTAGAATGCCAGTACACCGTCAGGTCTTTCAGAAGAAGACAGCTTAATCTAAAGGCTGAATTTTATGTCTCCAGTAAAATTTATTTTCAGTACAAGTGTTATACATCAAGACTATTGAGATATTCTAAAATGTTAGGGCTACAACATGTCTAAATTTTTCATGAGACCAGCTATACTGCAACGAAGTTGTGAATGGATTTTTATAGACTACGTATATTATGTACAAAACATAACTTTCTTCTATCATCTTACATAATGGTAAGCATACATTCGCATGCTCTCACATTGTTTTACATTTGCTCATGACCAGTTAGCTAATGGTTATACTACATTATTTTACTTTTCTGCATAAGGAAATAGTTCTAGATCTGTACAACTTAAAATCATTCACAATTCACATGTTCCATACATCTGACCTGCAAACAAAAGACTCCAGTAGATATGCTATACAACTTAAGGAATTCCTCTTAAGTTTGTAGAAAAAGACTTGTCACAATGACTTAAGTTATCTAACTTGACATCTTAGAAATGGCATTACTTGTTCAGATCAAAGATCAATGTCAAAAATGAGTTATAGAAAATGTAGCCATATAGACTGATATAAAACATTGCTTGTAGGATGAGCAGATATAGGTATTCGTATCTCTCGTATCTGCAGTTACAGGGTAGGATTCTTCATTTTATTTTCAAAAAAAAGTATGGAATGTTCTTTCTGCTACTCACAGTGGTACTCTGCCATCACCCATCCACTCTGTTGTCCCAGCTTCATCCTCCAGGTCAATCACCTTGACAGACCCACTTGTTGATTGCATTCCTTGCAGAGTTGTTGTTTCCTGTGCACCCCTGGTTGTTGGTTCTATTCCCAAGGCTGTTGTGGCTACCATCTTCTCAGTAGACTGTCGTTTAGGTGTTGACATCCTGGTCGTTGTGTCCTGTGGTGCCTCGGATTCTGGTTTAGCTGTTACTGTAGTTGTGTCTACCCTTGGTGTAGAGCTTTCTTCCCGTGTTTTTGTGTCCATCAGTTGTGTGGAAGTGCTTCTAGCTGTTTTGGTAGGCTGTACAGTTATTTCAGCTGTTGTTGACTTGGGTGCCTGTGTTGTTCTTGACGTCTTTTTCGATGCAGCATCCTTTACGTCTACCATTCTTTCAGTTTCTTTCATGGCAGTCACTGTGGCTGCACTGCTTGTAGTTGCAGATTTGTCAGTGGTAACCTTGCCATCTCCAATATGTGTAGTTGTCTTAGGTGTTGTTGTTGCCAGTGTTGTTGTCTCACTGATAACCACGGTACCATTTGGAGCTGCTTTGTCTGATGCCTGACCATTTTCCACTTCTGACTCTGTATTTGCCAATTGTGCATTTCCTGCACTCTGTGTGATAGGAAGAACTGATGTCGTCTCTTGGAGCAGAGGGGTTGTTGCTGTTTCTTGTCTAGTACTGAGCTTTCTCAGTGTTTGTGTGTTCAACATTGTGGACTCGGTGGTGTCCCCTGTGCTGGTGGAATGAAAGCCTGTGACCTGTGCCAGTCTTACAGTAAGTGTTGTTTTCTCTGAAATGTCTGATGGCATTTCAGATGTCGTGGCTCTCTCTTGTGTTGTGTTTGAATCCTTTTGTAACATCTCTGTAACTGACAATGGCCCATCCTTTGTAACAGACTCTGTTCTTCTTGAAAGTACAGTTGCTGTGTCCTGTGCAGGGGTGTTTGTCTTAGCTTGTACAGCACTTGTGCTTGTCTCTACCATTTCTGTTGTCACCACAGACTTTGGGATATGCCCTGAAGTTGTGTCCTCCACTTTTTTAACTGGTGCAACTGTAGAAGCTTTTGCTGTGGTAGTACTTGGTGTCGTTTTTGGGAAACTTGTATCTGTTTGAACTCTTGGTGGTCTGGCAGTCAGTACAGTGATGATGGCTGCTGCATTCCTCACTGGCCTCTCAGTGGGCACTGTGGGGGTAGTGCTTCTTAACGTCTGTTTGATGCTAGGCTGTGTAGTGGTGGCTCCACCTTCTGACTCAGCAATGGTGTTTGCAGTTGAAATTTTTTCTGTGGTTCCCACAACTTTAGGAGTCTCATTTGTTGTTTCTTGCAATGTGCCTGATTCCTTGTTTGGGACAAAGAGAGATGTGGTGGCTGGATTTGACAGTGTCCTGGCTTCTGGACTCTTTGTTGTCTCGGCAATCTGCCTTGTTGGTTTGTCTGTTACTTTTCCCTCAATGTATTTGCTACCAGATGTTGTCAGAGGCATCCCTTGTGTTGTTGACGATTCTGCTGTCTTAAATGTTGATGTCATCTTTCCCTTTTTTCTTTCCCATGTTTCTGTTGCTCCAAAAGGTGCCACAGTTGTACTAGAGACATCTTTACCCTTGGTTTGCTCTGTAGTAGGTACCATGTCCATGTTGTCTAAGGGCTGGCCTTCATGGAGGCTACCTGCTTCTTTGCCTGCAGCTGATTGGTTAGAAGATATGGTTGACAGTGCATCTGTTGGTGTTCTGTCATTGGTTTTCTCTGTCACATCATCATCAGTTTGAGGGACTGTTGTTGTTCTGTACAGTGGTGACTCTGTTGTCAGCATAGCTTTGGTGGAATTAGTCTTCTCTGTTGTTTGTGGTCTTGCTGTTGTGGTACTTGCAGACAGTACCTTTTCTGCTGTCAGGTTTTTCAGCTCTGTTGATGATAGAGCTGTTGAGGTTGTTGCAGAGTCATTCTTTGTTGCTTTATTGGGTTGTATGGTTGTAGTAACTGGTGTTGTGGTAATAGGTCTCATTGTCAAAACACTGATGACTACTGCTGGAAGATATCTTTCTGTCACAGGCACAACCTTAGCAGAGCTTGGCTTTTCTTGAACCATTGTGGATGTTTCTGACTCCCTGTTAATCATGATGCTGGTAGTCAGTGTTGCTGTGGATGGTGAGGCTGGCTGTTGAGTTTTGTCTGCATCAGTTAAAGTTGTAGAGAGACTTGTTGGGAGAGCTGTTGTATCTATGTTGGTACTTGAAGTTGCTTTTATGTTCCTTTGTGTTGTTGTTGTTGTAGGTTCTGGTTCGCTTTGCTTTGTTGTACTAAATTTTGCAGGTGTAGGAGTAGTTGTCTTGGTTGTCATTGATACTGTTTGTCGCTCAGTTGATGATAAAATGTTCTGCTGCTGATCAGACTCACCAAATGTCACAGAAGTCGATGTTATAGGCTCTGTGGGTCTTGGTGTTGCTTCTGTTGTTAATTTCTTCATCTTTTCAGTGAGAGTGTTCATCTCCTCAGTTGGTAGTTTTGAAGTGGTGCCCAATGGGGTCTCTTTCTCCCCATCCTCTCCCTGTTTTTGGAAGGGTATGACTTCATTACCATTGTCTAAGTAAAGACTCCCAGCTGTTTCCCGTCCTGAGGCACTTTGGTCTATATCCAGTATTTCCACATCATCCAAAGTTGTTGAAACTTCTGTTACCATATCTGATGTTGATGGACTAACCGTTGCCTCTGTGGTGGTACTGTCTGTTGGTTCTGTTGTGCTTGTACCTTGTGTGTTTGCTTCAGTTGGTTTCACTGGCGCAGGAGTTGTTTCTGTCATTTTTCCTGCATGTTTCTCTCTTTCAGCTTCAGTCTTGAATGTTGTAGGCTCAACTGTCATCTCTGGTGTAAGTTCAGTTACTACAGAGGTTGAAGTTAGCTCTGTACTCTCAGGTATCCACACTTTTGTTGAGGAGTCAGGTTCATCCATTGTAACAGGCGGTTGGGCAGTTAGCACAGTGATAATTGCAGGCAAGCGTCTTTGCTCTTCCACCTTTTGTGTTGCTGTTGTTTTTGTAGATGCAACAGGCACACTGATATCCTCAGTAGTTTCTGCTGTTGTGGTGCTTTGTTTTACCATCACCTTTGGAGTTGTTACTAGTGCAGGCTGGACAGTTGAAGTTTTGGGGAGCATTGTTGTGACCTCAATGTCATGTTGCCGCGCAGTAGAAATGTCTGTTTCTGTCGTTTGCATGCCTTTTTCAGACAAAGCTGTTGAAGTTGGCTGGACTGTTGCAGAAGTTGCTTGAGATGGTGTGTTAAGAATTTCTCCTGTCTGATTTGATGAAGTGTCGATAGAGGCATCAACATTCAGACTTTCTTGAATGCCTTCCGATGCTACTTCTGCAGATGTTTGGGTTATTGTTGTAGTGTGTTCTGTTGCTGCAGGCTGAACTGTTGTTGTCTCAATTCCTCTTGTTGTGGTCATCATCTTAGGTTCACCTGTGCTTCCCATTAACTTTTGACCAGCTACACCTGGTGAAACTGTTGTCATATTTGTGTCCAAGGTCGATGTCCCAGGTGCTGATTTCCTGGTGGTTGTTGTACTTTGTTCTGTGCTTGCCACAGTTGGCTCCGTCACCACTTCTACTGTCTTAGATAGTCTGACAGTTATGATATCTCTTAAAGCTGGAGCATTTCTAGTTGGTTGAACCTCCTTCATACCTGTATTAGCTGTTGTCTTCTTCACTGAAGGTGACATTGTCACTGTTTTCATGGAAGATGGTATTTTGGTGCTTGATTTTGTCTCACTACTTGAACTTTCAGCTTTCTGTGTTGTTAAGTCTTGTATATTTTTTGCACTAGCCACCATTGATGTTGTATTTTCTACTCTTGGAGTGGCTTGTGTCACAGTTTCTGATGATAGTTTTTCTGATGCTTTGGGTTGCTCTGTACTTTCTACTGATGTGTTCGGTACTGTTGTTCCATCCTCCTTGGCAAAGGGTTTACGTGTTGATAGGAAGTCTTCCTCTGTTGTTTGGGATAGTGTGCTGCTCAGTGTGGTATCCACAGTAGAGGCTTCATCAGGTGACTCTGTGCTGAAGAGACGTCCAAGCATGTCTTCCGTTGTGGGAGCAGGACTTGATAGCTCATCTTCAGATGCATTGCTGTCATCCTTGGTACCTTCCTGATTAGCTGTTATTTTTCCTATCATGTGAGCTGCAAGATCTGTTTCTGCTGTGAACATTTCAAAGTCTAAGGGGTCTTGTGTTGTGGTAGCTTGTCTGTCAGTTGGAGTAAGAGAGACTGGCCTCTTGGTTGTTGGGATTATTGATGGCTTTGACATCTTAGTTGTTGCACCTATAGATGGTGTTGTGGGAACTGTTACAGTGCTTGTTGTTGTCTCTTCTGCTGTACTAGTGTCACTAGTCATTGCCTTTGAAGTTGAAGTAGTTTTTGCCACTGTTGTGGTAGTAGACACAGGCATTGTTGAAACAAATGAGATGACTTCTTGTTCTTCTTCCTCTGTGAACAGAGTGTTTGCTGTCGCAGTTGTTTTTCTTGAAGGTGCTGCTGATGTCAGTTCTGTTCCCATCCTCTCATCTGTTGTTGCCACTCCTGTGGTTGTTTGAGTGGTTGTTTCTGCTAGGTTTGCCAACATGCTGTCTTTTTTATCTGATGCAGACCCCTTTCCATCCTTGCTTGGGACTGTCAGATCTGTTGGTAGGATACCCTCACTTTCTTCATCTGCCACTAGGGGATCAAATGGGCCATAGGTGACGATGATTGGTGGTTGGTAAACAGTGGTTGTCTCTCTGTCCTGATTGGATGGCTGTGTGGCATATTCTGTTGTTCCCCTCTCCTCATTGGGTGACTGAGTGACTTGCTCTGTTGTTTCTCTATCTTGATCGGCTGATTCTGTGACAAGTTCCATTACTTGTGAAGGTTTCTCGGTGAGTTCCTCTTGAACTTTTCTTCCCTCCTCTTGTTTTGGTTCCTTCGTCTTTTCCTCACCAGTCTGTTCTGCCTCAGAGTCTGTAAACAATGACATGGCTTCAGCATGCTTGCCTTCATCTTGGAGAAAGTCTTCAGATAAAATTCTCTCAACAGCCTCGTCACCCATTGCCACAGTAGTAGTCACCATAGTTTCATCTATACCATCCTGCCCATCTATATCCTCTGAGATTTCTTCTGAAGTCTCCTTAGATTCTGACTGGACAGATCTGTCACCACTTCCTTGAGAGACATCCTCAGCACTTGCTTGTATGTGAAGGCCAGAATCTGCAAATAGAGGCAACTCAGCCACACCATCAGGTACCTCCTCACACAGTACTTCAGCATGTACCATCACTTCTACATGCTGCTGCCAACTGTCATCTCCGCCTTCTTGGCTTGAACTTACAGTTGGCTGCTCATCTTGGTCAAGATTTTCCTCTTCGTCTTGCCTTTCATGGACTGTCACTTCTTCTGGAGCAAAAACCTCAGCTTCTAAGTACCTTGGAACTTCTGTGGGCATTGTTTCTGTGGTAGCCTTTGCTGTGGATGTGGTTGTTATGCTCTGAGTGTCTGCAGGTAGTGAAGTGGTAGGTGAACTCTCACCATTGTTTATGTTTGTTTGCTGTTGTGCAGTCTGAAGATTCTCATTCTGTGTGATGGTAGATGCCCCTGCACTTGATGGCTGAACAGGTAAGGAAGTGGTCAGTTGATGGTCATCCTCCGCAGGCCTTGTTGGGTCAGGAGTGGTCAGCTTCTGTTCCATTTCAGCTGACTGCTTAGTACCTATCCTGTCTTCCCTGCTGATAACTACTGTAGTTTGTGAAGTGGTTGACCAGTGTTGGTTCTTGTCTGGGCTCTGTGTAACACCTTGTTCATTTTCCATTACAAAGATTTGTTTCGATTGTGGAGTTGTGGGCTGGATTTTCTGTGTGGACTGCTCTGTTCCATCTGGCATGGCTGTTGTGGTTTGTATAGAGATTGTTTGAGCTGTGGTGGGTGTCTGTTCACTTGTTTTGCGTTCTTGTATGATGACTGGCTCTGTTGTAAGAATAGCAGATACATTATTGTTGGTCGTGTTCTTGTCACCAGGTTGGACAGTTTCTTCTACACTCTTGCTTTCCCCACCATCTTGGACTGAGCTTCCATCCCGTTGCCATCCTTTGGGAAGTTCTTGGTCTGTTCCTATTGTAACCACTTGTACTCTTTCATCTGTGTGTGCGGGCAATGCTGGCTGTAGGATGTCATGTTTCTGTGTCATCTCTACTGTTGGCCTAAGAGTGGTGGTCTCAGCAGCTGTCATGATTGTTGTTTGGGAGCTTACAGAAACATCTGTGGCCTGTTGATTTTTCTGGTTCTGTCCCATTCTAGGTGTTACCTGTGTTTGGTGCAAACTTGCAGGATCTGCTGTTGTGTTTGGTGATTGGGTTGTTGTTAGATCTACTGCCGTGCTTGGTGATTCGGTTGTTGTAGTGTCCATCTTTGTGCTTTGTGACTGTGTTGTTGTACTCAGTGAGGGGGTAGTTGTAGGATCTGCTGTTGTGCTCTGAGACTGGACAGTTTTAGGATCACTTGGTGGCTGTGTACTTTTCTCTTGGTGAGAGCTGCTTTCAGTTGGCTTTTCTGTGGTTTTCATCTTCATTGATGTTGTGTCCAGGGGAGTAGTGTCAGGTTTTGTCTCAGTCTGTTGTGCTGGCGCATCAGTTGTAGTAGCTTGGTAGGATCCACCATTCTTCCTCATTTGTGGTTGTTCGGTTGCTGTCCCAAAGACACTACTGTCATCCCCCTGCCAACCGTGTCTGAGACCTTTGCCACTTCTTCTGTCCCCACTTTCACTCACCTCACTAACTGAGGTTGCTTCTATACCTTTTGTTGCTGGAGTTGTCACCTTAGCATCCGGACCTGTTTAGGGTAGGAAGTGTTGCTTAGGAAAAATGGCATTGCTGTGTGTTGTAATGGAAACAGGGAGATGGAGGGATTTGGCATCTAATGGTTGTTGTGAATATACATTTTCAGCACCAAGGACAGAGAATGTTGAATCATTTGATAGTATCACTCAAACACTCTATCAGTAACCATAAACAGCATTGAAAAATTCTCTTCCTAGGTATATGTGTTTACCTTTTCCTTCAATGCACTTCTAAAGAGCCTGATGAAAGTTGGTACTTCTAACCTTTTTAAAGAATTGATGTTGCTAAGCAAATAATATTGCCATCCGTAGAGTTACCACAGTATCATAACTATATGATTGTGTACAAACTTCATGACATACCTTGCTCTATACCAGTCCTCTCGGGTGGTGGGGTGACAGTAGTGGTGATGGCATTTTTGGGTTGTCCAGTCCCGTCTGCAGTGACATCCACCCCATGTGTACCAGTACTGGTAGTACTACTCAGGGGGGCTGTTGTTGTAGATGCTGTGGAGACGCCATCCCAGGTGGTACTACTGGGGATGGGTTGTGTTGTCGTGGTTGGGAGTCTGCCTGTTGTATGGGTCACTCCACTTACACTGGTACTCACCCCCACATCTCTAATGCTGGGTTGTGTTGCTGTAGCAGGGTCTGGATCTACTTTCTCCACCTTTGCAGTAGAGTTGGGTTGCGTGTTGGTGAACCAGGGTGGTACCATCCCATCCCCATGTACTGGGGATGGCGGGGGTTGCACTGGCATGCAGGCTGCCTGCTGTACAGCCCCGAATGTTGTCCACAACACCAGCATGGTGAGAGGGAAGAGTGGCAAACCTGCCGCTGCAGAGGCTGTCATCCTCACAGTTCTGTGGGAAAAATCATATAAAAGAGGGGATTCATTCCTCAACCTAACTAACATCTCGCACACACAGTTGTCCCTCAGTAGGACATCAGGAGCCACATAGTTACTGTTTAGAACTTTTATTCAGCCTGTACTGTGGGAAAAATAATGATTTTCAAGCATTGTACTATTGTAGGGGTATTATAACCTGTTAATTTACTTAACACATTTCATCAAGATGAGGTAATGAGTAGTGCAGATTAGTTTCTTTCAGAAGAGTTTTTTTGGTCGCCTCAACTGTAAGGAGTGCAGGTGCTGTAGTACAAAGAGTATTGTTGGACGTAACCCGAAAAAGGACAATGAACTGTTCTATTTCTGATCAGCGCTTTGCCCGCTGCCGTCGCATTTGATATTCCGGGTATTACCCCGCTGTGCAGATTTTCTGCTTCAAGTTTTCCTACACAAGCTGGGATTAAAGAGGCTTAAAGCTCGCATGGGTGGCCGTGAATTTCGCAAACTCCGTCGCATTGTTCGGCACGGCAGGAAATCTCTTGGGAACGGGCGAGTGGTCACAGGTCGGGCCAACCTCGTCTGGTATATGGGTGGGCATCTATCAATCAGACAGGCGATCGTCGTTTGATCGCTGGTTAACAAATAAGGCCTGACCTTTCAAGACAGGATGTCTATTTCTGTCCCGGCCATTGTTGGTTCCATGTTTTTTGTGAGAAACAGAAATACTTGGTGCCGGCCTGTGGTTGCTGGGTGCACGGTACACGTGGTGAACACGCAGTGCCTGGCACGCCAATCGTACAATACTCTAACTTCCAGATCACGTCAGAACATCTGTACCTTAGGCCACGCCAATTTGATTTGTTGGTTCTCAGATCTTTTAGAAAATATATGAAGCGACAGGGAAAAAAAAAATATAAACAGACCAAGGCATCCTAAGATAGCCCCAAATGGCATGATAGGAGCCATGAAGTCAACATACCAGGCTAGTTATATTTCAGTCCATACTATGGTATGGATGAAATATATTGTGTTCTCTGATGTTTCTTCTTCTCCTCCTGCCACACAGTCAAAGGGATTCAACTCCGCCATCATTCAGCCAAATGACTTGAAATTTGGCATAGAGGTAGAGTGAGCCAATACCCCCAGGCGTTTTTTTCATTTTTTTGATACATGCCTTTGAAAAAAATTTATGAAGGTTTTTTGGGGCATTTTTCGCCAAAAAATGGATTTTTGGATCCTGAGCCCTGGTATTACAACCAAATGATCTGAAATTCGGTATGAGGGTACCTTGAACATGTGTCTACAGAATAGCAGTCACATATTTGGCATACACCACTTCCAAATGACTCATTTGGGGGACTTTAATCGGCTATTTTCAGCAAAAAAAGGGCCAAAAGTGCTATACCCGTTCCATGTTCTATCTAAAGAATGGCCTGTTCCATCTGTCGTTGGCCATGGAACACGTGTTCCATTGCGGGTTACCTGAGGTCACATTGCACGTAAGTCGTGCGGAATGACCCACACATTCAATTTTATGTGCCTAAGACCTTCAAAATGTATCAAATCTCATCATTGTTAGTATTTGCATACCTGTAATAAGACTAGTAAAGCTTTCGAGATTCAATGTGCTTGTTCTTGCATCTTTGTTCTCAATTTCATAGCTACTATATAATTCATTTATTTGAGAATCTTTGCCAGTTTTACACTGGGGTAAGTTTGGAATAGTCCACTTTTGCGTGGGAGGGAGATGGACTGAAATATGCTGTATTTGCTCCCAAGCAAATGTCGGCCTCTCTAGTTTGTAATTAAATTTCAAACCTTTGATGAAACCACTGCATTGATAGATGGAAAAACTGTAACAACACTGAAGGGAAGGGACCTCCTTCAACCAAAATACGAGCATTTTGGAGTTGACTCCGAGACTGAATTTTTTTTTTTGCAAATCAGAAATATGAAGCGGGCGACTCTGGGAACCATGTTCTTATGAGCATGAGCATATGTCATGTACATGTTACAACTTAAGACTCCAGGAAGAGTAGTGAAGTCATGTATATGTACTGTCACTAATGGATTTCGTTTAAACAATAAACCATGAACCATAGACTGCCCAACCTCCACCCCAGTACCAAGAGGTACACACGGCATGAGTCATCAGGGTTTCTTGGAACATGCCCAAGTTTTTCTTCATGAATCTTTAATTTCTGTGAAATTATGTTGCTTTCTTTTAAGCCATGCTGACCTAATCTTGTGCATGACAGTCCCAAGACACCCTGAAAATGAAAAAAAAAGGTGCAGGAAAAGACAAGACTAAAGTTTCTCCTTATGAAAATTAGGTTGTAGTCACCTCTTTGATACAAAATGATCTAGATGTAGCATGGAGTATAAACATAGCTTACTTTCAAAAATAATAGAAACGTTTTTTCAAAGAAACTACTTGCTAATCTTCTGAGGATTTATTTCTACAATATGAAATGTTCCATTGAAGATATTCTCCTGTCATTTGAACGTTTTAGCATTTGAATCCAGCAAGGCTGATTGCTGTTTTGAAGGTTGTATCACACAAACATCAGATTCTGTACTTTGTTCTCAGTATGTTTTCTGAGATTGCTAGAGACTGTAATGTTATACAGGATTTAGATAAAATAATGCAGGGGTGTGAAAGGCAAAACATTTGTTTTGTAAGCCTAATTAGTTATTCATCATTTTCATTCATCACACGTAACTGAAGCACAAGGAAAATATTTGTTATTCATTATGACTCATTACCTCATGTAATTGGTGTGAAAAATATCTTTTTCTATATATGGGTGGGAGTTCTTTCTCTAAACAGATAGACTTTACTAACTTGAGATTTCAATTATAGTCTTTTTGGATTCATAATCATCTCTGTTTCAGATGCCAGTCTTAGACCAAATCAATGTGAAGTGATCAAAAACCAAAGACATTTGCCACACACATGGAGCCCAGCCCTCAGTGTAAAAAGATAAAATTCAACAGATCCTCCAGCAACTTAAACCATTAAGATTAATCTTCTCCTGGCTACCTAACCGAATAACTACAAATTTGGTGCCGAATGGCTAGACCTTTGAAAGCCGTAGATTAAGGGATCCAATGCAATTTCAGGGCAGCAAAACAAGAAGTATCTTGCATAAGTCCATCTGATTGATATTTACTACAGTGACAGCACATATTGTCATCATTTGATACATTGAAGCATTTGAAATAGTAAAAAAACAAGCTACGTGAGGAACAAAGAGCAAGAACATTAGCTAAGGATACAAAACAGGCAACTGTTTTCCGTCAGCAACTTTGCACAGATATCAGTATACATGTGTACTTTGAAATCTGGGTTGATTCATACTAACTGTTACAAAAAATGACCAGGAAATTGACTTTGAAAATCCAGTCTTACTGCCCTGAAACTGCTTTGGGTGCAATTAACACACATATCAGCTCAACATGACTATTTCTTTCATACATTTGCGCCATAAAATTCTTCTAACTTACTCTGTAGCATGTAGCTGAAAGTTTTCTCCAAACTAATGCAAGGAAAAAGTCTGAACCATCCAATAAGTATAGAACCACATAATAAGTAAAGAATGAAGCATTTATACTAAATGCTAAACTCAGAGCAGCATTTCCCAACTTTTTCCCAAATCCCAAATTGTTTTCAAATCCAAATTCCCAAAATGTTTCCAACTCCAAAAAAATTCTCAAATCAGTTCCATGACGATTCCTCAGGGATCCTCGTGAATCTTTTCCCATTGTTGGGACTGTTTGACGCTAGCACATAAAACCTGCTGTCTGTAAACAGAGTCCTTGCCTATATAAACTCTTTACCAGACTCCATAAAAGTGATAATCTTCCACACAGTTCATTTACATTGTCAGTGTGTTTGATCAGAAAAACATAGTGACAAACCCCTTTAAATGATGGCAAATCAGTAACTTCTGTAACTTTCCAATACTCCAGCTCCAATATAGACAAGAAGAATTAGTCTAAGTTACTTTACATATAGCAAGAGTGCTATTTCTATCATAGTGATGAGTTGAATGAGATTTTGTGGGTTGAAGTACATCATAAAACACACAGTCACTGGAAAACTTCATCAACTATAGGTGTGGGGTAGGACAGGGTCGATTCAACTTACTACGTGAAAAAGTGAGAAAAACCAACTTTTGAAATCTAATATTCCCAGCATTACTATCGGCCTGATAATGCTTAGGGGCACTTTTAAGGCATAAAAATGAGGTATGGGTAGGATAGGATTGATTCAACTTTCGACTTTAAAAAGTGACCAAAAAACGACTTTTGAAATGTAATGCTCCCAGCGTACTATCGGCCTGTCAAATACTTAGGGCAACTTTAAGGCATAAAAAAGTTCCTACCTTTGAATGACAAACTTCGGGATTGAGAGAAAAACTTCCACATGCAGAGAGGGAAAATACAGTATCATGGGCAAAATCCATCTACTATAGTATAGATATCAAGGCATTAAAAAAGCTCCTACCTTTGAATGATGAACTTCAGAATGAGAGAAAATCTTCCGCTAGCAGAGAGGGAAGCTTCACCACGGCCGCGCTGCCTCCACAGTCAGGTCTGGAAGGATCCGCAGTCTCCCACACGTCCTCTGGACTGACTGCCCTTGCTCTGATGGGAAGCAATTCGGCACTGCGATCTCCCGACAAGTGGCTCAGGGAGTTGTGCATGAGGATGGGCTCGTACTTGCTCTTTCAAGGCTTTCACGGCATTGGTTCCTCGGCTCTCCCGTTGCCGGGGTAACCAATTAGATCTCCGTGGCGACCATTGTCCTCCCCGGTCCTCATGTGCTGAGTCTGTGGTTCGCCCGTGGGGAGCCTCGGGGCCTGCTGACGTCAAACCCTCTTTGGCATTCTAATGTGCAGATTTGATCTAATCAGTACTGTGACCCTCCACAATGAGGGATTGTCAAATGACCAGCAGATGTCATTGAAGTGGAAAACTGCGCTACACGAGGTGTGAATGGCGTGGCTAATCACGTTAATTACACAGCCGACAGCCATGGAATATTTATATGTGCCATTGAAGCTGGATGGTTTAACTCTGAGTCTGGGGATCTGGTGAGAAAAATGGGTACATCTCTGAATCAAAGTGGACTGTATCTTCCATCACATGCACAGCAAAAGTGACATGTCATTGATGATGAAACATACTGATGTGAAACATAACATTTTGAAGTAATTGGCCATTAATTATCCTGATGAAGGCAACAGTGGTTGTTAGAAATTTGAGTTCTGTTTAATCTTTGTGTTGGAAATTCTTGGAATAAAGTTCAACATTTTATGATTACTACCAACACAGATGAACTTTCATGATGAGATGAAACATACTGTTAACAGTAAATTTCAAAACTGTCAGCTTTAACAGTGCCAAAAAGTATGAGAGGCATTACATTGTGCTTGTTATACATGATTATTGTGTAATTCACTTTGAGTTCAAGGAAAGAATATTCCTTTATTGGCTTTTGAAGGTCAAGGAAAATGAATCTCAACTTTAAACGACCTTGGAAGGACCAAGGAGGTTCTAAGGACAAACCATTTGCAAACTGTTTGTGAGACTGTTTCTCTGGGCAAATCATAACAGAGGTCATTGACCTTTCTCTGTGGTCACATACTATTTGGGACTATTTCCCCTAAAATGCCTACTTTACATTCATGAATTTCAGCAGTAATTGCAGATGTTACGTGCATGGGTTTCCGAGAGGTTTGGAAATGACATTGAATAGGTTTCATTTTTGGCACACACAGAACTTCATCTTAGCTAGGTTTGACAATTTGAACTTGAAACTCAAAATGTCAATAATTGCCTCAAGAGGGACTATTTGACAAACCATTATCTCGTGGATACATGATGTAAACTCTAGGTTTCTGTTGTTTGTTTGTTTGTTTGTTTGTTTGTTTGTATCACATAATTGGTGGACAGCCTTCTGGAATAAAACCTCAGACTTGTTTTGTTCGGTAAATACAAACTTGGTAAAACCAGACTGATAGGGTTGATTTTGTCACACAAACTAGTGTCCGAGGACACATATCATAGATTATAAGTGTGTTGGGTTTCTTAACATGCACAAGGTTTAACTCTCCTCAAACATGAGACATCTGCTTCATGTCCCATTCTAGAGGAGTTGCCTAGCCAAAGTCAGGTAGTACTCATTTTTTACCTGCATCCAGTGAGGAAAACTGTTTGAAGTGCCTTCCCCAATGATGATATAATTGGTGTTAAACCGATTATCCACACATGTACATGGTCCAGTGGTCTACAATACAGCTGAAGTGACCTCAGAAGTGACCAAAGGACCTCTAGGCTATTTTAAGATCATAGCCAGCATGTTGGCTTTGTAGGTATTGAGTTTGGATAGACTTTGGTCACAGCAGTCGGCCCATCATTGGGTCTATAAATAGATGGTTTGAACACAAGTTTCTATTGTACACAAATTCACCGTGAATAAAAAATTATGTACTGTTGTAAAGGTTCTTTCACATGCCTTATTCATAGGTTTCATGTATTTAACTAAGTAGGTTATTGCTGAGATTTCAAATTTGTAGATTTTCTTAAAACTCTTACAATTTCTTTCATCTACATCAATAAAAGACTTTAAGGTTTCAGTAATAAATTAAATGTCAAAGAAATCATTACAGCTATGGTCCAATCCTGTCAATTTCCACCACATGATAGCCCTTAATTAAAGCTTTGGAATTTAAAAAGTTTACTAATAAATACATGACTGTACATGTGGAAAGTTAGTTTGATAGTTTTACTAATGAGAATCATATTCCTATCATACATCTGTATATAGCTAATATGTTATTTTTATACCAATCTCGTCTTCCCCTCCAGGCGGACCGCCTGATGTTTGCCATCCACCTGGTCCACGGCATGCACCCTGAGCTCTTCCAGGAACAGGTCAGTCTCCCCTGTCTCTATAGCTTTGTGATTTCAGGTGTAGCAGACAGTCGAAGTTACGAATGTTGAACTATTGCATTCACTTATTTGAAGATCTGAACTTTGTGACCGATAGCATACATAGGAACTGGACCTCTGACAAGAAAGAATAGTATAGCTGACAGTCAAACTTATGTATGTCAAACTATTGCTACGTTTAACGGAGGGGACCGGCCATTCATCATTCATGAACGTTCCAAAGTTTTAAATAACCGAGTTTAGAACCAGTAACTCATTGGTGCGTTTCTGTGTCTTCCTCCTCTTCCCTTAACACAGGGATTGAGATATTGGTAGTTTTTCTGACTACCTGCACTGGTGTAAGTTTGTTTCCTTGACATTTATGAATGAGTGGTTTGTGTTCTTGATTGTCCAGGAGTGGGAGATGTTCCTGGGTCTCATCATCTCAGACACCTTCAGGAGGCAGGTGAGAACTGAGCCCGACATTTACAGGAGACACTGAGAACCCTGCTAAGATACTAGCCAATATACTAGTCCACATTTCTTTGCTATCATCTTCTTGGTAGGACTTACAAGTTTGAATATCTATAGACTATATAGAAGATGTTTTTTTGCAATGGTTGAAACTCAATTAAAAAAAACCAGCCAAAGATCCTGGTCCAATCATTCCTCAAAATTTTTATTATTTGTCTCCCATTGCGCCAGCCCCTATAATCATGGAAATATTGTGACCATTTAAAGGGTCTCTTGTGCTGGGATACCTGCCCAGTTGTTTTTTCGTTAGCACAGAATACATAATTCACAGAGTCCCATGCATAAAACATGAGGTACCCAGGGGGTTAGAGGAAGCCAGACCTTCGCAATTAGACAAGTTCACACGTGATTACAGGATTATGTCAAACCACAACAAATCACTAATTACTTTAATTACTTCCTAATGAACTGCAGGACTCCCAGAAACAGCTGAGAGATTCTCTCCCGTCATGGATCGACCAGGAACGAGCTACAGATGTTCATCAACTCAAGGTAAACAAACCACTTGTTGTAAACGTGCAATGATTTACATTGTATTAACCTTGGTGTCATTTTCTCAAAGTCTTCTACAATCTTGCATCTTGGAGCCCTTAGATATGTTTATTAGATACCCTTTTTGAATACAGATTATACATGTACGTATTTAAAAAAGGTATCTATTATAATAATAATATCTAGGAGCTCCAAGCATTGGTAAAATAGCAAGAAACAATAAGAAATTCCCATTGAAAATTTTACAGATTTCAGTCATGTGAATAG
The DNA here is from genome assembly GCF_001625305.1 of Branchiostoma belcheri. NCBI lineage: Eukaryota > Metazoa > Chordata > Leptocardii > Amphioxiformes > Branchiostomatidae > Branchiostoma > Branchiostoma belcheri. Next base: position 1,671,360 of record NW_017803824.1, on the reverse strand, counting down.
GTAGTACTGAATTATTACAACATTAGGCACCACTGTTGCAGGTGAAAACTTGTGTGCTTCATCATTATAATGGTTTCTTGATAAAAGATACAATAATATTGTAGTGAATAGTAATACTTAGAGCCTATTGTGAGACTCAGTATCATTATTCCAACCAATCACCCAGTTTTCATAATCCAACAACCAAGCCCAGTCAAAACAACCAAGCCCAGTTAACAACCATATTTCCTTGGTCCCATGAGTGGTCGTTGGATACAAGTTTGACTGTGTTACAATTTGTAAGTTTATATACAATCAACTACATGTATGTCAGGAGTAATTTGGCTCACAAATAAACCATGTGTCTCTGTCCTCAGACAAACTTCCCCAGCCTGCACCAGACCTTGAACTTGGAGGACAGTGACCTGTGGCTGAACTTCTCTCGCAGCTCTCAGTGTGAGCAGGAGTTCCCACCGCCCATCGCAAACAAGATCTCCCTCTTCCAACAGGTAAGGAAACTTCTTACTACTCGCTCAGTATCATTTGTTACCAAATTCATGTAGATGTGATACATCTCAGTGCTCAGGACTTTCTCACAATTTCAGGTCAGTAAAATGCGAGTTTTAATACATGAGTAATTGTCATGATTTGCTGTTAATAGCATGCTTGTTAAAGTTGTAAGGTTGATAAATATGTATCCATGTATACTTGATGTGTGTGTTACTTGTGCATACATGTAATACTATGTGTTTCTGGCCCAGGTGTACGGTCAAGTCACTCTGTCTTCTCTGATCATGCCTTTTTCGGCATTGAAACACTTGAGAGGTACATGTACCTCAAATCTTTCTTCAGATCACACAGAATATGCTGAACAGGTTGTTGTTGTTGTAGGTCCTGCTGGTACAGACCATCCGCCCTGACAGACTACAGAGTGCTATGAGTCTGTTTGCTCACAAGGCTCTCAGTAAGTACTGCTTACATCTGTGGATAATTTTATTTTTATTTCATTTTATTTATTTAACCAGGGGTTACATGTTGCCATGTTAGCAATTTTCAATGTGCCCTGCATGCATAAACAAAGTAGAAAACAAATGTACAAACTAACTTTAGAAGAATTATGTTAAAATATTGATACATTGCTCATAAAAATAAAAAATGCTTCAAAATGATACAACAAACTAATATAGTACATAAAAAGTTTACTTCTGTAACAGAATACAATATTTCAAATTGCTAGTTTCTCACTATGCAAACTTCTAGTCTAGTAAGACAATAATGTAACTTAATCATTCCTATGCCGTGTAATTTTTATTCCAGTTTTAATCACAGTAACTGTTGATTTGTCATTTTCTGGTGAACGCCATTGGGACAGCACAATTGTAGTAACACGTAGCCAGGGTGTTCTTGTCTCATGGTCTTTCATAACAAAATCTATTCTCATTTTGTTGATGTTTTGTTATTCCCATTTTTTGTCACCTGCATTGAATATTTTGGACATCAGTATCAGAAGGTATTTCCACTCACTGGGTGGCAATTTTTATAAAAGATTCCACTATTCACCAGTCCTACACTTTAACTGCACCCTACAAACCTGTATTAGTTTGTGGCTATTAAAGATGTTCATGATTTTATAATGTTTCAAAAAGAGTACGAGTTTTACCTTCCACTCTGATTGTTAGCAGTCTCAAGATCTCTTCTATGTAAGCATGTACATTAGACTGGCTTTCCACTCTTCCAGTTGAATGCAACTACTGATTCAAAAGTTACTTTTGTACACAACCAAGTATTTTATTCAGCAGACGTTTCAGTGACCGTCTGTCACCTTCCTCAAGGCAATTCTGACTGGTTCACATTGCACAGCACAGGTGTCGCTGCTGTACATGTAGATGCATTCCCAAACTCTAATACATTGGATGCTCTAGCCAAAAGTTCCTATACTTTAAGCACTGTAATTGAAGGAGCAAAACTCTTGAAGTAATATATTTAATGCTTCCTCACTACCGTAGATATGAAGGAACTTTCTCCCAAGACATTGAACCTGAAGAGATTGTACAGTACAGAGACCCAACTTCTGATTCAAAAGTTATGATATAGCCAAAAATTCCTATACATAGTCATTGTTATTAAAGGAGCAAACCTCTTGAAGTAATATATATACTAAATAAATGCATTTGATGCTTCCTCACTACCCCAGATATGAAGGAACTTTCCCCCAAGACTCTGAACCTGAAGAGGCTGTACAGTACAGAGACCCAACTACTGATTCATAAGTTATCATATAGCCAAAATTTTATAAAATCGTTGTAATTAAAGGAGCAAAACTCTTGAAGTTGAATTAATACATTTGATGCTTCCTCACTACTACCCCAGATATGAAGGAACTTTCCCCCAAGACGTTGAACCTGAAGAGGCTGTACAGTACGGAGACGACGTCGACAGAGCCCATCCTCATCATCATCTCTCCTGGAGCGGACCCATCGCAGGAGCTACAGGAGCTGGCCTCCGCTACTGTAGGGGCTGACCGCTACCATCAGGTATGTACATTTTTTGTTTGTTTCCGTAACCACCTTTTTTAGGTGTAGCACACCAGTTCTGTACGTGTAAGTACAAGCTGTGTAAGACTGGACTTGAAGGTTTGAACCACTCACACTGGGAGGGTCCCCTACTCTTTTCGATAAGTGCAGTGGGTTCTTTAACATGCCTGGGATGTGGCTCTCCCCAAACACGGGACCTCCATTTGAAGTCCTACCCGAGGGACATCCCTAACCGAAGTAGGTTACGCCACACAGTTACAGTTACAGACACATGACCTTATTCACACAAGTCTTTACAGATACGTGACGTCAGCAACCGATCAAAAGTGCCAGGGAGTTTATATCGTCCACCGTTTCTGTTAAGTGTTGGCTGGAGAACCCTGATATGTATGGCTCAGTGTTGTTGTTTGTGGTATCCTGCAGGTTGCCATGGGGCAGGGCCAGGCTGACGTAGCCCTGCAGCTGCTACACGAGTGTGCCAGGAACGGGGAGTGGATGTGTCTCAAGAACCTGCACCTGGTCACTGCATGGCTGCCGGTCTTAGAGAAGGTTTGATTTTTTTTTCTTATTTGCACATAGATACAACAAAATCCATAATCAAATAATAGAAAATGGACAAATATGCCCAAACAGAGTAGTAAATAATAGTAATTACATTAACAAGAAGTCAAATTGAGAAGTGAAAAATTAAAGGTGTCAGAAGAAGTCATCCATTGTCGTTTACAGAAGAGCACACCAAGAATTAGCAATTGTGCGAGTATGATGATGATAATGTGCAAGGAATCAGAACACAGTTCTCTGGCATACCATGTATATTGAAATACTATGTGCTTGGCAATTGCCTTTAAGTTACTAGTATCAGTGTCGTTTACAAAAGAGCACACCAAGAACTAGTGTGAGTATGCTATGAATGTATTTGTGGCTAACTGTTCTGAACCTTTACCCATCAGGAGTTGAACAGTCTCCAGCCGCACCAGGACTTCCGTCTGTGGATGACGGCTGAGGTTCACTCCCAGTTCCCCACCATCCTGCTGCAGTCCAGTCTCAAGATCACCTTCGAGGTGTGAAACTTAGAACATTTTTCTTTTTGAATGTTTATCATATACCGTGTGACATCTTACCTTGTAGGCGGTCTAGAGTTCTATGTTCAAGGATTAGGTGTAACAAGTGTAATGTAGACAGCTGTCGCCTCACCGCATGCCTGCGAAGCTGGTTTGTTACGCTGAAGGGCGGTTATACCGGCTATACAGATACAGAAGTTGGTGTGTTACGCTGAAAGGCGGTTATACCGGCTATGCAGATACAGAAGCTGGTGTGTTACGCTGAAGGGTGGTTATACCGGCTATACAGATACAGATTATATGATCGCAATGCCTCTCTCTCCTCCAGGCACCACCTGGTATCAAGAAGAACCTGCAGCGTACGTACGACGCCTGGCCTCCTGAGTTCATCGCTAAGGGCGGGAATGTGGTGCGCTCCCAGGCGTTCTTCGCCCTGGCCTGGTTCCACGCCGTCTGTCAGGAACGCAGGAACTATATCCCTCAGGTATGGTGGAGGGGTGTGCTTCAACAGCACGTTTAACTATTAGGCCACATCAAGTAATTTTATTTTGACGTCCTCCGGAGACCCTAAGTGTAATGTGAGAGTGTGAAAAAGTACAAGAAGGGCTGAAAGAAACAAGATGCCTAGATTTGAAATACACACGTGTATACTAAAGGACAACAAATGTTAGGACACAGGCAATCAGATAACAGGTCTGTCTGCATATCTTCTGCCTGAAATAACCTATTATTTCTCTAAATTGAATGTGTAGAAATTACTTTGTTCATAATTTTGATTACTAAAAGTATGGTATTTGTTTGGCTACAATCTACCGTATATGATATTGTACCTCCAGGGCTGGACCAAGTTTTATGAGTACTCCACAGCAGACCTGCGAGCAGCAGCAGATATCATTGATCGCCTCTTTACTGGTAAGAGATGCAAGACTTTACAATTTATAACATACAGTCACTTATATGTATTATAGCATGTACATGACGTTGTACATGTAAATCTTAGAATCTTTCAATGATATGCTTTCAAGACATGAAAAACGATGACCATTGAACAGTAAGATCAGTTTTCAATCCTACTCTTTTGGTTATTTCATAGCAGCTTAAGTACAGATATGGGCCACAACCCTTAGGCAAATAAATAAACTATAAACACATAACCATTACTTGAAAGACTTTAAGTCTTGGGGTGTTTTGGAAGTAAGCACAGGCATGTATCTTTGAAATACTGAGCTTAGCCATTGATATGAACATGTAGCTGTTTTATTATGTAGAAGTTTTCTACCATTTGTGATGGCTGTCTTGGCATTAATCAAATGAATCGATTTTGTCCTATCACAACCAGACCAGCGGGAAGTGCCGTGGGAGTTTGTCCACGGTCTGTTGGAGAATGCGATCTACGGGGGCCGTGTGGACAACAACTGTGACATGTCTGTGCTGCACTCCTACCTGGTGCAGTACTTCGACAAGTCCCTGCTGGCCGGCAGTAGCTCCCGGGGGAGGGGGAAGAGGCTGGCACCGGGGGTCTCCATGCCTTCATCATGCCACTATGGGGTGGGTAAAAGATATATCGGATTCTGTATTATATTTGTTTGTTTGTTTGTTTGTTTGTTTGGTTATAATATATATTTAAGTCCAGCTGTAAACTTGCTGCTACCACATGCCTACAAAACTGGCGTGCTTCACTGAAAGGTTGCACCAAAGGACCAAATATGCATTCAAAAAGTTACACTTGTAGAGTAGAAAGAATGTTTTAAAAATGTAATAGTTTGTAGATTGTTAAGCCACCTTATATGCTGCCACAATGTTTTTGTCATGTCTTGTCAGCAGGGCAAGCCCTTTGCCATCCCAAGCTAGTTGGGCTGCTCTGGCTGTAAGGGCTAAATAGCCAAACCGATAAATAAAAATACTGTTAGGCCACACCAATTTAATTTCTTGGTTAACGGATTTTTCTAGAAAAATAATGGAGCGGGCGGGCGAAAAAAAAAAAAAAATAAAACCAGGCCTAGGCATCCTATTATGGCCCAAAATGGTACGATAGGAGCCATGAAGTCAACACACCAGGCTGGTTCAAAATTTAAACAATGAATTTTGAACTTTTAATGATACTACTGCATTGAAAGATGGAATGACTGTAACAAGTAGTAAGAAAAGGACTGTTTTCAACTGTTCAGGGCAAAATATAAGCATTTTGCAGTTGATTCTGAATTTTTATTTGCAAATCAGAAAAAAATGAAGCGGCAAATCCGTTAACCAAGAAATTAAATTGGTGTGGCCTTAGCTTACAATTTTCTTGAAAAATGCAATTTGTATTACGGTTTCAAAACAACTGTCTCTTATTATCTCCCAACAGGACTACCAGGACGTGATTGAGGGCCTTCCAGAGGACGACAAACCTGCGTACTTCGGGCTCCCCGCTAACATCGAGCGGTCTGCCCAGCGAATCATCAGCGGACAGGTGATTTATTTTTATGTTTACTGAAGGAAAACATATTGTTTTTGCTCAGTTTCCTCTTCTCCAAACACAAAAGGTCAATGACCTGAACCAGACGTCTTTCACGGTGGTAACTGGTGTTGGGATACATCACTGAGTTCAAGAGGGGCTGCATTGTCACAATGTATGTAGATTGGACGTAATTCAGCGTTCCCACTGCAATGTTCAATAAAATCATCTTGAAAACCTGTATACTGACAGAGTTAACCGAATTATGCTTGTGCAGGTGATCGGTCAGCTAAAAGTGCTGATGAGGTCTGAGGCAGCTGCAGAGAAGTTTGATCGGGAGACGTGGTCCACGGAACTGTCGCCGATCCTCAACCTGTGGAAAAAACTCAACCAGGTCTGTGTCACATGGCAGGGGGCTATCATAAAGAAAAAGAAACAACCCACTAATTTTATTTATTGATTCTCTTACAAATTTATACCAAGCTGGTAGATTAGAAGGAAAGCAGACTATACCTTGCTTCAAACTGTTCCAGGATGTCAATATAGTCAAGTTTTCCTCACAGTTTTGTTTGCTTGAGAATGAAGAAGTAAAATTGGTGCGGCCCCTAGATAGGCATATTGGGAAGAAAGTTTTCGTTATGTTTTTTGATTACTCAGTTAATAGGTCTACATCATTGAATTCTATACAGACCAGTAGTAGACTTTTTTCAATTCCCCAAGAGTACATGTTTGACAATTTCTGATGGCAACAGTTCACTTTCATAATACATGCATGATCAAGAGTGTAAGGAAGACATTGTTAGATATTCGTGCAGTTGTTTAGCTTAGAAAATAAGCTGTGAATTCCCTAACATTAGATCAAAGGCCATCACTTGGAGCATGGAGTTTTGCCCGATAAGCATTTCATAGTGCAGGCAATGAGACTAATGGCAGGACTGCAGGCAAGTCAAGTACCAGTAGACTTCGTTCACCATGTTTATTGTTCATTGTTTTATTTGTTTCATTGGTTCAGCTGTACAAAAGACAGCCAGGGTTGCCCAACTAGTTACATGAACAAGAATATTTTAAATGGCTAACCCTGGAATTGTTCATTGTCGTTACAACAGTTCATTTCTGACATCTTCAGGTGTTCTTCTTCTCCCATCATGTTCTTCTCCCACCAGTGTATGATGTTACGACATTGTTGGGCACTTTAGGGCCCTTCTAACTTTATGAGATCTCATTCTTTAAGTGACGCTGGCAATGTTGGAATGTTGTCACCTACGTTTCTGTTGTTGGTTGTTTTTTGTTTCATTGTTGTGTATGTTGATTGATTTGTTGGTTCATCAGTTGGTTTCTGATAGGGTGCTTAATCATTTTGAATGGGTTGGCCTATCTAGAGACATTTTTGTCTCTAGATAGGCCTAGACCTATAGGAAGATGCCAATGAGTTTTGTTATAGACCCAAGTCGAAATCTACTTCAAGACAATTCAACAATGTGCTGCCCTCTGTTGATCTGTCAAGAAAATGCAGCTAAGATGTTGAAGTGCAGCTAAGATGTTGCTTAACACAGTACTTTTTCTGTGTACTACAAGTCTTTATTTTAAGACTCAAGAATTATTTTTTATCTAGTGTATATAGTATATAGTGCACTTGTAGTGGAAATAGTTAATTCAAGGCAGTTAATACAATCATTATGTCAAATCCAACTCTTATCCCTTTGCAGGCCTCGCAGCTGCTGCAGCAGCGCATCGCTGCGCCGAGTGACCAGGCCGACAAGCCCATCATCTCCTTCATCCAGCTGGAGCGCTTCTCGTCTGTCAAGCTGGTGCAGAACGTGCACCAGTCGCTCGCCGCGCTCAGCCGCGTGATCCGTGGGACCAGCCTGCTCACATCTGACGTACAGACCCTGGCAAAGTCACTGCTCAGGCAGGAGGTATGTACAGTGTGACACTATAAGAAAGGTGTAAAAGGAATGTCCGAACAATTACGTTATTGTTCGTTTGATGTCTGAACGGCTACGTTAAGATGTTAGAATCTAAGAACAAACACTAGGAATAAGGCAGGTTTTTTAAGTTGAAGTCTTAGCGTTCAGATGCCTTTTTTGTGCTCTTGTCTTTCTTTTCTCTTTCCTCCTCCTGATCTCCATATCTCACAAAGGGGTAGATCAGCAGGAGGATCTGCAAGCTAGTTTGTAAATACAGAATGGAGTCAGACAAATTCATTTAGTCATAGGCTCTTGTAATTTAAGACACTCAACATATTATTGTTCTCCCCCTGCAGACCCCAGGCGGTTGGCAGAGCATGTGGGAAGGCCCAGAAGACCCCATGCAGTACCTCCGTGCGCTGGTGGCTCGGGCCATGGCTATCCAGGGCTGGGCGGAGAGGGCGGAGGCAGGGACACTGCTGAGGGACATCCTGGACCTCTCCGAACTGTTCCACCCGGATACCTTCCTCAACGCACTAAGACAACAGACTGCAAGGTACTGTATTTGTCAGTTTATCATGTAGAGCAAAATTATCAACAAAAGTTCACCAACAATTACTCTGATTTGCCTCAGTCTCAAAATTTTCCAGAGGAGCAGGCCCCCGGACCCGGATTGCAAGCACTGTTGTGTGTACTGTGCTCCCCCGAACAGAACCTGGGCTAATGGAAAAAAAATTGAGCTGGCTAGAGCCCTGATAAGAATTGCATAGATTATGCTATCAAACAGACGGTATACATACATTTTGTAGTAACATGACTAAATCCTGTTATTCTGTAGGGACCTGCGCTGTCCTATGGACAGTCTGAAGTTTGTCAGCAGCTGGAAGGGCAACATCTCAGGCGCCAAGCTGGCTGTGAAGGTGAGCAGCACTTTAGATACTTCATCTTAGAGTGCTGTGAAAAAAAGCTTATAACAGTCATGTGATACAGAAGAAATGCATCCTAGTATTTATATTTCAGTCCATACCATGGTATGGATGAAATATATTGTGTTCCCTCATGTTTCTCCTTCTTCTTCTTCTTCTTCTCCTGCCACTCGCTCTGAGGGATTCAACTCCGCCATCATTCAGCCAAATGACTTGAAATTTGGCATGGAGGTAGAGTGGGCCAATACCCCCAGGCGTTTTTTTCATTTTTTTGATACATGCCTTTGAAAATTTTTTATGAAGGTTTTTTAGGGCATTTTTCGCGAAAAAAATGGATTTTTGGATCCTGAGCCCTGGTTTTACAACCAAATGATCTGAAATTCGGTATAAGGGTACCTTGAACATGTGTCTACAGAATAGCAGTCACATATTTGGCATACACCACTTCCAAATGACTCATTTGGGGGACTTTAATAGCTATTTTCAGCAAAAAAGGGCCAAAAGTGCTGTACCCGTTCCATGTTCTATCTAAAGAATGACCGGTTCCATCCATGGAACACGTGTTCCATTGCGGGTTACCTGAGGTCACATTGCACCTAAGTGGTGCGTAATGACCCACACATTCAATTTTATGTGCCTAAGACCTTCAAAATGTATCAAATCTCATGATTGTTAGTTTTTGCATACCTGTAATAAGATTAGTAAAGCTTTCGAGATTCAAAGTACTTGTTGTTGCATCTTTGTTCTCATATACTTGTAGCTACTATTTAATTCATTTATTTGAGAACCTTTGCCAGTTTTGCACTGGGGTAGTCCACTTTTGCGTGGGAAGGAGATGGACTGAAATATGCTGTATTTGCTCCCAAGCAAATGTCGGCCTTTCTAGTATTACAGTGTGTTGTGTTGTGTTTTCCCTGTCCCTGGTGCTGAAAGGTGTTCCTTTAATTACATGGCCATTCAAATTTCTAACCCTTCTACTCCGTTGTGACAGTTATAATTCTGAAACTGCACGGCTGATACTGATTTGAAGGCACTCCATGCAGGTGGCACTTTTAGAGATACCACACAGAAATACATTGAATACAGTTATACTATCTACATGTACTGTAAACACAATACTAACTACATGTGTTGTATTCTAAACAACATACTGTTAGGTGTATGGAATGAAAAGATGGCTGATTACTAGTAGTACCATCTTGTTTTGCAGTTGTATGTTCATTAAACTGTTGTAGCTGAAACTGCTTGAAAAGCCTATTAGTAAAATTAATGTTTTCCAAACCAAGGCACTAAATACGGTGTGATAAGGCACTAGATATTGGACATGAATCTTAAAGTTTGTAGCACCAAGTTTTAGACACTAATCTTTGTAGCTTTGTGATGAATACTAAATTTTATGGTTGCCTTAGTTTCCAATGTTTGCCATTGTCTCACCATGACAGATTGGTGGGCTGATGTTAGAGGGTTGCTCCTTCAATGGAAGCCGTCTGTCAGAGAACCAGCGAGACTCCCCCAGTGTCTGCATCGTACCAAACTTTACTGTGGCCTGGATTGACAGTAAGGTCAGTACCAACCTGTCCACTGGGCAGTGACATGTATTTAAAAGCATATCGACTACAATGTTGTGTTGTCCCTGTCCTTGGTGCTGAAAGTTGTTCCAGAGCTTTAAATGGTGCTGTAATGAAAACATATTGTTTTTGCGCTGTTTCCTCTTCTTCTTCTCCAAACCAATAAGGTCAATGACCTGAACAAGATGTCTGTCACCATGGTAACTAGTATTGGGTTTCATCATGTTGCAATTTTATAGCAGGAGGGATTTATACTCCTGTCTGACCATATATATGAATGTGTTTGATTTCAGTAAGAATTAACAGAGCAGACCATACGTGAAGGTTAACATTATGTAATGCATTTGCTTTGCAAACGTACCTTTGTACTGTAACACTATTTCTGATTGGTGCAGGCTGCCGACCCCTACCCAGAGGAAGAGGTCATCCAGCTGCCGCTGTACTTCAGCGCCGACCGTGACCGGATCGTGAACCAGGTTAAGGTGCCGTGTGGCGGCAACCAGGACCAGTGGGTGCAGTGTGGAGCCGCCCTCTTCCTCAAGAGTCAGTGATGTCATAGCTGACCACCCAACTTGTGTGCACAAGGACTGGTGATGTCACACAAATCTGCAATGTCAGCAAATTTTGTGTACCTAAAGAACAGCTCAATTTCCAAACTTCTCTGTAGAGTCAGTGATGACATCACTGGTCTGTATCTGTATCGGTAAAGCCGGTATAACCGCCCTTCGGCGTAACACACCCAACTTGTGTGCACATGGACTGCTGATGTCACACAGAGGTGTGATGTCCGTAAACTTTGTGTACCTAACAACAGCTCAATTTCTAAGCTTCTCTGTAGAGGCATGTCAATGTCATGTATAGATGTATTATGACCTTGTTAAAACTAAATCTGAATATAATAAAAGAGAGTACACTTTAAAATATTTTTGTGTGTATGTAGAAACAATGGGACACCGCAATTTACTTGTGAAGAAGATTGTATATACTCGTGACTGTAGTCCTAATAGTGGGTATAGAAATGACCTAATGTCAAGTGATATGTCAATAAATTGTGCATTCCTTCTTGAACCTACAGTTTCCAAATACAGCTATCCAGTAGTATATGGTGTGATAAGTTTTAAGTAGCTGAGTTGGTTTCTTTGTGAGAAGTTATAAAATAATGGTTCTACAGAGTATATAGTAATAGTTATATGAAGAAAAAGAAGATATTAAACATGACAAAGATTGTAAAAGTTGTCAATGTACATGTGGTTCTTGCTATGTGTGTATTTTCACACAAGACTATGTGTTAAATTGTGTCCAAGGGGCTTGTTGTGTTATCAACATGCACTGTAAGTGTAAGACAGTCAAAATCCCCATACACAATAATAATTACATGTAATAGCAAACATATTACAGCTTGCAGTGATTCCACCTTTATATGACACTGTTGCTCCTCCACAAATGGGAAAAGTACTGATATACCTTAGATATTTTAATTTTCAAATTAAGTATAACATTAATCCATCTGTTTGGTGTATCTTTTCTTTCAAGTTCAAATTAAACAAAATACAGACCTACAATTCACAGGACAATTTTCAGTGTGTTTTCCTCTCTTAGTTCTCTTCTAAAGGTGAGAGTGAGGGTAGTATGCTGTATGTTATTCTTTATCATAAGTTAATTATCTGGAATTTTAATTAAACTCCAGGCAGAATGAATTTTCTATGGGGGAAAGACAATCGAATTGCATCGAATTGCACACCAGTATCCCTTGGCTCCCATAGACCAACCTAAGATCAGATATTTCAAAAGCCATGAATATATGGGTAACAGGTGTCTGGATGAAACTAGAGCATAAATTCACCAAAAAAGCAAGCTAGGCATACTTTTAAATATATATACACATGTATTTGCATTTTTTTATTTCAATAATACATGTATATGATATACAGTAACCATGGCAATTCTGTGCTGTAAGATATACTATCAGAGATAAATATCATTCTGTAGCCTAGTTTTAAGGACCTTGCCGCAGGGACTGTTCTGCTGCCTATTCTGAGAAACCCTGCTACTAGAAAAGGCCCCTTGCCTTAGATATATACCCAGCATAGAAGGTTAGGATGATAATCTATATCTTTATGCAGCCGGTTTGACAGCAGTTCTAGTCGAAAAAAAACCCTACAACGACAGGTGTTTATCCCACAGCGTCTCTATTTTAGCAACAGGGAAGCTGCAGACTTTGTAATTATCACGCCCCCTTACAGTAGTGGTCACGCCCATCTCAGGTGTCCGCGAATCGTGTCGTGCACCAAATGAACCGCTAGGTTTACAATCAGCTGGGCGCCGACGGCCGAGGCGGATCGAAGAAAATTTTTGCTTGGTGACGTGTCGAGTTTATGAACGATTTTCGCGGTAAAACAGGAGGAATGTCAGCAGTATAAGGCGGCCGATGTGTCGCTGAGCCTAGCTACAAGCTTTGATCCTATATTACAGCGACAGGTAAGTTTTACTCGGGTGTTGTTGGTGTGGGGAGGGGGGCGGTACGTGAGCGACGTGTACGAAGGTAAACAATATAACGCTGTTGACGTATAATTCATTGGTCTAGACATAACTATGTACACAAGCTTGTGTTTTGAAGCCGCGGGTGGTAATATGTACTTTGTGTAAATCGGTAGCACGTACGAACTTGTTTATCCACGGTGCACTTCCCCATTGTAAGTTCCCCATGCAAGCGGGCTGTGACAGCCCAAACAGCAAGATTCCTATCTAGAAAGTAGGTCGTTATCCAAATGTCAACGACCGTAGACAATTAGACAACAAGACAACTATATACATTTGAATTATAATGACAATATACTTCTATTGCTTTAGATTTATAACTCTATGTAGAGTACGGTATAACACTAGTCTAAATGTGTATTTTGAGTTTTGCAAGATTTTTTAGGATTATTGGGGCATTGCTAGTCGTGATAGCCTGTGGCAAAAGATTACAAGGGTGATTGCACAAGTAAAATGGTGTAGTGACGTTATGTGTGAAGGTTTCCTTGGAGATCATAGACCACACCTAACTTCTAACATTTACCTAAATGACATTTAGTAGACTCAGAATTACTGGTATGCACTAACTTAGTCTAAGTCAGCATGGAGTTATGTTAAGGGTGTCAGTCAGTTGTCAAATCAAAACGTGTAAATGATTTCAAATGCAGGCTAGGTATAAACAACATGTGAATGAGTTTAAGATGCTCAAGAAACAGATCTCTCATTATGATAATGACCCTTATTAAACATCGTTAATCAGTCACTAGGCTGGACACCCTCAATTATTGTGTCAGTATGACGCAAATACTTATTATCTGTTCAGGTTGTCAGACTGGTTCTACCGGTATCAATTGTGTCATTCATTGTTTTCACTGTGCTGTAACATCCTTTGTATTGAGCCCATGCATATAAACATGTAACGTTACTTGGCTTATATAACGTTATAACTGTTACATGTAATGTATGTGGATTTTTATTTGCTGCATTGACTCTCAGTCTCACCACCTACAAAATATAAAAGAAATACCGTAATGGCATTAGTGTTTAGTATGATCCATACTTCCTAAATTCATGTAATTAATAAATAATTGCATGTAAAATTTGTCTGGCGCAGGTACAAATGTTCTATGTTACCAGCACAATTACAACAAGTGCAGATATGCAGAAAAGAGGGATTTTGAGCCCTGGTGTTGCATCAGCTGTATGTTGAACCTTTGAGAATCCCATTCAGTGTAAAGGTCAAAATGGTTATCATTTTCAAAAGCTGTCAGTTAAGATGTGAAGAATTAGAAATGGTCTTATTCCGACCAAACTGCACATTTACTGTTACAGCAGAATTTATGACTATAGCAAATATCAATAAACATATATAGAATCACCCAGCTGATGTATTGCTATTGATACTGTCCTTGTATCTATAAAAAGCCTCTGACATATTTGATTGGCAAAATTACAACAGGCAATAAGACACAGACAGAGTACTGCTGTTAAGGCAGCCAGGTGATAAATTATTCAACAGTATTAGTCTGACATTCCTGAACCCTAGAAGATTACCAGGACACAACTGGTTCATGTCTAGTGTGCCCTTTTGTGTTTGGCCACATCATCATGTAAAGATCGGCAGAACGTCTCATATAAGGTCGTATTCGCGTATATTAAGGTTAACATCCTGTCTGTAGTTTCCAAATGTTGTGTCGGAAAAGATATCCTCTACAACGGGGTCTAATGCAACATTGACCAAACATCCAATGAAAACTGTGAAAAATTAGGGTTTTCCGAAGGCGCAGTACGTTCTGCCAACAAGCTTGAAAAGGTGTTTCCTGAATCCCATGTTCACTTTTATCAGCAGATGTTTAGAGCTATACATGTAGCTGGGACTACTAGGTAAATGCCATGGCTATCAGTGTAGTGTGCCCTTTTGTATTTGACCACAACGTCACGTACTGTGTATTTAGATAGGATTGTCCTGAATCCCATGTTGACTTTTATCAGCAGGTGTTTAGAGCTGTTGCTAGGACGACCAGGTAAACGCCATGGCTGAGCAGGGCCAGGGAGGCGGCCCCGCGTCTCAACCCTCGCCTGCAGGGAAAGGTGGGAAGTCACAGGTAAGCTGCTCAGAAATACCAAGGAAATGCTTGGTATTACTATTAGCCTCCTTGAAAATCTCTGGCCCTTCGTTGTCTTGCCAGACGGTATACAGCTTCCCAGTCGCTCTCTGCGGATCTGGCTATGCAGTGCCTCTCGTGGCTGGACATTGGTACAGCCAATTCTGGTCTGGCAGGCTGTGCCACAGAATCTGTAACAGTAGTCCTGGGTAGTGTCCTTATCCTCTGTGGGCCTCTGACATCTGTTCCTTGCGTCCACTTTCTTGCATTTTCCGGAAGCTTTGAAATCCTTGGAAATACATGTACACTACGGGTAATACTAGTATACCTGTATTACCCTTGAAGTTGAAAGTTGGAACTGTGCCATTGGAGTGTGGCAAAAAAACTCAATCATCATGCTTCTGCTACCAATGCAAATTTTGTTAAGATGATTCCACCCTTTTTCTAATTGTATTATGGTAGATCTACTTTTGTAGCTGTTTTATTTTCATGGCCTTTTAGTGACCTCTCCATCTCATAGACTTTTAGTGACCTCCCATCACGTAACCTTACAAATACATGTATGCATCAATGTTTTTGTCTGGCAATCCAATAGAAACAGTTGTTGTGGACAGATATGCAGGATGTAGCTCGGCACACAGTCAGTCTGACACAAGGATGTCATCAATATATAGATCTGTTTTTGTTTAACCATTTCCTTTTAAGTGTGTGGCTGTTTTAAAATTTCTTTAAAGAATAGAACTTGATTTTGTGATTTGCTCACCAACAACTTGAATGTTATTGACATATTCAGTTATACATGTAGTGTATGGTAGTTAACAGTTACAATGTACATGTATCTTCAGTGAATATTTTAAACATTGACAAATTCTAACAGTAACAACACAACATTGTTGTCTCCACAGCTTGACAACTTACCCAAGGAAGAGCTCATCAAGTATGTGAAGAAGCAGTTGATGATCTTGCACAAGACAAAGGCAAAATGTGAAGGTATGTACAACTGGTTTCTCTCAGCTTAGCACTTGGGATTTGGAAAAGAGCATGGGAGTTAAACACACACCACTACCAGTGGTCTAGCCCCCTGCTGTAGTGATTGCACTACTGTGTGGCCCAAGTGCTATTGAACTGGAGATGTGTGACGCCCTATATACCACATAGTCTGAGAAGGACTTATGAAATTGGTGTATATGTTGGTGTACATGTGCATGTATTAGATCATTGTCTTTTCAGCCTGTGACGTTCATGTGAATAGAATGGTGTGATAAATTAGTATACATGATGTTGAATACATGAGAATAAAGGTCACAAAAATATATCTGGTTCCTACATCAAAATAAATAACACGGATCTTGTCTGTGCTATTAGAGGACATCGCATTGATATCAATATCTTTTTTCCTAGAACTTAACACTGAACTCGTCAAACTAAAGAAAGAGAAGGAGGACTCTTCAGGCGCGAGTAAAGACTCCAACACGGAAGACCAGGTAAATGTTTTATTCAGTTTGGTACAAGTGTATGTTATATTAATCGACAATCAAAACAATCAACCAGAACACTCATTATAATAGGCCTCTACAAATTGGTTAGTTTAATGTTGTTTGCAATTACTATTCAATGCATTTCTGACAAGCTTAAGGAACCTTAAGAGTTTCATCCTCCATTTCCAGGCGATTTTGTCCGAGATGCAGACAGAAAAAGAACAGCTGCAAGCAGAGAGAGATGAACTCAAGGCTGCAAACGCTCGGCTTCAGAGGGAGACAAAACAGCTGCAAGTTGACAGAGATCAGCTACAGACAGACAAAGATGGCCTGCAGTCACAGAAAGATGAGCTGCAGTCAAGGAAGTCAGAGCTGCAGCAACAGCTGGAGAAGAGTCAACAGTCCCTGCAGAATGTGCAGACACAGTGCAACAAGATGAGGGAAGAGCGAGAAATGATGATGGGAGAGATGAACAACGCCTTGATGAAAGTAGAGGAGCTCCAACGGGAGAAGTCGCAGTGGAAGGACCAGGTAGACAGCCAAGCCGAGGACTTTGCCGAGGTGAAGAAGGCAAAGCAGAACTTGCAGCAACAGCTGTTGGCAGCAACGACTGAGAACAGCAAACTGAAGGATTCGCTGACAAGCGCACAGCAAGAGTTAGCTGTCATGAAGGAAAGGCTGGACAGCATGATCACTGAGAAACAGGAACAGCAAGAAGACCTCCAGGGAAAGCTACAAGAGGCAACGACAGCAATGGAACAACTTAGAACACAGGTAGAGACAGCCGAAACAGCAAAGAGTGACCTTGAGACACAGCTGGAGGCCAGCAAATCACAGATTAGCACATTGGAAGAGCAGCAGAAAGAGCTGAGGGATGGTTATGAAAAGATGGACAGCGAGAAGTCTGAGGGACAAGAGGAGGTTGCAACACTTAGGGAAGAGAGAACAGCACTGCAGCAGAAGGTAGAGGAACTAGAGATGGTGCAGAAAGAATTGACAGCAAAACTGGAAGCTGCAGATGCCTCAATTGCAAAAGTAAAAGAAGAGCTAGAGTCAACACACAGCAACACTGTAGATCAGATCCAAAAAGAGCATGAGCAACAGCAAGAACACCTAAAACAGGAAATAGAGAAGATCACAGCTGAAAAAGCAAATGTTGAAGAAGAGAGGGACCAGGCGTTGTCTGAGAAAGAGCAACTACAGATGCAATATCAAAATATTATGTCAGAGAAAGAGCAATTAGAGAACCATGGGGAGCAGGCTTCATCTCTGACGAGTCAATTAGAGTCGGAGAACGAACAGCTACAAGTTGAAAAACAACAGCTGCAAGTAGAAAAGGAACAGCTACAGACAGAAACAGAACAGCTGAAAGCAGAGAAAGATCAACTACAAACAGCAAAGGAGCAGGTGGAAATGGAAAATGGTCAGCTGCAAACAGAAATGGAAAAGCTGCAAACAGAAAATCAACAGCTGCAAATGGAGAAACATCAACTTCAAACAGAGAAAGAACAGACACAGACAGACAGTGAGCAGCTGAAGACAAGGATGAAACAGCTGGAAAATGAGAAAGAACAACTTCACACTGATAAAGAACAGCTATGCGCTGAAAGGAACCAAGCTGTCGCTGAGAAAGAGGAGATGCAGAATAAGATAGATGAGGTGCTAGTCGAGAACAGTGAGTTGAGGAAAGACAGGGACCAGGCTGAAGTAGACAGACAGAAGCTGCAAACAGAGAGGGATCAGGCTGTATCAGAGAAGGAGAGTCTGGATACAGAGAAAGCAGAAGGTGACCAAGAGCAGAGTGACGAAAGAAACCAGGAAAAGGCTGACATGGACCAACTTAGGGTAGAAAGAGATCAACTTCTGGCAGATGTTGAACAGCTGAAGAAGGAGTTAGACCGAGCTGCAGCAGATAAAGAACAGCTACAAAGCGAGTGCAACCAGATATCAGCTGTAAAGGAACAGCTGGAAAAGGACAAAGACCAAGCTGTAGCTGAAAAGACACAGCTAGAAAGTGAGAGGGATCAAGCTGTTCATGATAAGGAAGAGCTACAGAAGGAAAGAGATGAAGGTGAAACTAGCAGGAGAAACCTGCAGTGTGAGGTAGAACAGATAACTGCTGCTAAAGAGCTGGTGCAACATGAGAGAGACCAAGCTAAAGCTGCATCTGAGCAGCTCCAAACTGAAAGGGATCAAGCTGTGACTGAGAAGGAAGAGCTTCAGAAGGAAATGGACCAGTCATTGGCAAAGAATGAACAGCTTCAAGCTGAAAAAGACCAGATCCTAACAGCTAAGGAACATCTACAACAGGAACTGGACCAGGCTGTAGAAAAGAACGAGCAGCTCCAAGCTGAGAAAGACCAGATTTTGACAGCTAAGGAACAGCTACAGCATGAATTGGAGAAGGCTGTAGCTTCAAAAGAACAGCTCATTGAGATGCAAAGGTCCTTAAACGAGCAGGATGAGAGTGAGAAAGACCAGACCATTAAACTACTGCAGAAAGAGAAGAATGAAATACTTTGTACGTTAGAACAGATCAAGAATGAGAAAGATCAGATTACACACACCAAGGAACAGTTGCAGGCTGAAAGAGATCAAGCCGTAACTGACAAAGACAACACAGAAAAAGAAAGAGACCAAGTCATAGCTGTCAAAGAAGAGGTAGAAAAGGAAAGAGATCAACTGATAGCTGTCAAAGAAGAGCTAGAGGGAAAACATGAACAAATGCTAGGCGAAATGAAAGTGCTTCAGGCTGAGAAAGACAAGGTCATAGCTAACATAGAACAGCTGCAAATTGAGAGAGATCAGGCTATAGCTGACAAAGAGGAAATGCAAAGTGAAAAAGAGCAATTGATAAATGACAAAGAAAAGATACAAGCTGAAAAGGAGGAAGCTTTAGCTGAAGTAGAACGGATACAAAGGGAAAGAGACCAGGCTATAGCAGAGAAGGAGAAATTCCAAAATGAAAGAGAAGAAGCTAAGAATGTGGAAGTTGTCTCGAACAGTAAAGAAGAACAACAGACACAGATGACAGCCAGTTTGCAGAGTGATCTTCAAAAAGTCAAGTCAGATCTTAAACAGAAGGAGGAAATTGCACATAAACTAAAAGCCATGGCTGTCAAACTCAAGCGAGAACTTGAAGAGTCAAGAAAGGAAAACTCCAGGCTTAGCAAGGAGCTCCAGTCAGTGAAAGACATCCAGAAGGAGCAAGAAGGAAAGCTAGCAGCAAATTCAGGCGCTGATTCCCAGCTGCAGCAGCTCCAGGGAGAGTATGAAAAACTTGAGCTGACTTATGAAGAGACTGCAGCTAACTTGGAAAAAGTTGAGAAGGAATTAGAGGAAAGAATAAAGCAGCACGAGGACCTACAGCAGGAGTATGCACAGCTGAAGACACAGATTGTAGATTTGCAAGCCACGAACGACTCAATGTCGGATCTCAACCAGCATCTCGAAGGTAGGGTGCATGATCTACAAAAGCAACTTGCACAAGCTGAAGAAGATAGAGATGCACAGATGATTATGAAGGAAGAGAAAACCAAAGAGTGCGAGCAAAGTGTTGAGAAGATCGGTCAGTTGGAGAAACAGCTGACTGATGAGCACAAGCAGCACCAGGCCACGACACAGCGCCTGGAGAGAGCACTACAGGAAGCCCAGCAGAGCAACGTCATGAATCTGGAAATCGCAGACTACGAGCGTACAGTGAGCGAGCTTAACCAACAGGTGGCTATACATGAGAGCAAGATTTCTGCGCTTAACTCCGAGATCGAAGGGAAAGAAGAAAGGATACATCAACTGATGAGGCAGGTCACGACAACAGAAGAGTCCCTCACGCAGGAACAGGAGAGGGCCAGCAAACTTAAAGCTCTACTCATCAAGGCAAAGAGGGACGTAGAGGAGGGGAAGAAGCTACAGACTGAGAAAGGGAAGGTGGAAGCTGCGCTACGTGGACAGCTGGAGTTCTCTCAGCAGGAGATTGAAGGACACAAGGTACAGCTGGCTCAGGTCATGGCAGAGACACAGCAGCTACAGCAGAAGGTGCTGTCCTCTGCCGAGGTACAGCGCAGGACAGCAGAGAAGCTGGAGGGGAGGGTCAGCAGCCTGGAACAGGAGAGGGACGCTGCGGAGACACAGCTAGCAGAGGTCAGTATCAGTTTTATTTAAAATTGACTGGCATGTCATATAACATCTGTGTCCATAATATCGCCAGGGTCCATAATATCGCCACCTTGAGAAATAGTGTGCTTAAAGATATTTTTACTGCAACATACTTTTGGTATGCACTCCTTCACACATCAAATGTACATACCTAGGGTATGTTGCAGTAAAAATATCTTTAAGCACACTATTTCTCAAGGTGGCGATATTATGGACCCTGGTGATATTATGGACACAGATGTTATATACAATGAGTGACGACATATGACATGAAGTGTGTCAGATTTTCACATATGACACTGCACGCATTACAGGTCAGGGCGGAGTACGACAGCTACAAGGTCAGGGTGCACAGCGTGCTGAAACAGAAGACCAAGACAGCCGTGCCTCAGATGGCCGCCGACATGGACAAGCAGGAGAAACTCCAGCTGGAGCGACAAACACAACAACTACAACATAAGGTGAGGCTTGCTGTCCCTGTTGTGTTTACTTCATGTTGCTGTCCCTGTGGTTGTTATTTGACATAACTTCCCCGGGTGGTAGTACAAGTACCTGTTCAACTTTCCTAGTAAGGATAGCTTTGTCTTTTAGTAAAAATCAGCATTTCTGGGTGCACCATATATATTTCTGGGTAAATAAGTAGATTTTTACAGTAACTTTTTTCTGACACTTTGATGTTAAGAACATGCTGTATACTACCGTACATTAGACATCTTTACCTAGGAAAACCTACGAAAATATTTGGGTGCACTGGTGTACCCACCAAAAAAATTGGGTGCACAGCTCCAAATTTGGGTGCACTAAGGTGCACAGTTATGCACCCAGTGTCTCAAGCCCTGCACTGTTGTTTTTTCATCAGGTGAAGGAACTCTCAGAGGTACAATGTAAATGAAAAACTTTGTTAATTTGTTCATACACGTTTCAAAATCTGTTCCTTGTTATCTAACTTAGTGCATGTTGGGCATGAATATGCAATAAAGTTCATTGTCATTGCCATTTTTTTGCCAGGTGAAGGAACTGTCCGAGCAGCTGCAGGCGGCTGCGGAGGATCAGCAGGAGCTGCAGGTGCAGTACGACCACCTGCAGAAGCAGCACACGCAACTGAGCCAGCAGCTCAGGGACAAGGACAGGGTCTGGCAGGCCAGGATCAACAAACTACAGGTGAACTGCAGTTCCACTCTCATCAGTTTAATGGGTGTTGGTAACATGATGTCTGAAATACTAGTAAGTCATAGATTGTGTGGAAGAAATCCCAAATTGTGTGGAATTAGTCCTTGAAGTACCTTTTAAGCTTTTGACCAGCCACTCTGGTCTCCTTCAGTAGACTGACCCAGTGAGGCTTGTCACGTGGCTTCTCTGGCTGTCAAGTGTGACGTCAACACTGGATCAAAGGTGTCTGGTAGACAATTTCAGCCCTGGGCCTGTCACAGTTGAGTGAAGGGTGATGGGCTCTGATGTGAATAAGCCTCTTTCACCCCTCTCAGGATGTAGTGTAGATCTAAAGTTTTAACTTTAATCATGTAACTACCATTACAGATGAACCAGTCCTTCATGATAATCATGTCCTTCATCATGTCCTTTGTTCCTGCAGACGGAGGTGGAGAACAGGCGCGAGGAACAGTCCCAGACTGTGAGACAGCTGGAACAGCAGAACGAGTCGGTGACCTTGTCCTTCAAGGAGAGGATCAACATGATGGAGGAACAGCACAAGCGGGAGGTCGGCGGCCTCCAGGAGAAGCTGCAGACAGCGGAGACCGAGCTGGCACAGCTGAGGGCAGCCGACAGACACGTCAGCCCCCCTCCCACTCCCAGCCACGCCATCATGACCACACCGACTCCGGAACAGGTTGTTGTTGTTTTTTTTTTTTTCTATGATGTGCTAATGTAAACAATAGCCTGGGTTGTAACATAAAAATAACACTCCTGACTAATCATTGGTTCACAGCAACTGCACGGCTCTAGCTACATGTAACGTTACATGTAGAAGTCCTGATGGTGGAAAGAAGATGCCGGTGTACTCTTGTTTTGAATGACTGGAGGTTGTTGTCAGTGATCAGGCCGACCACATTGTCTGGGAGACTGTTCCAGATTATAGCAACTATTTCATACATTCACTTCTTTGACTACTCTAGTAATTACTTGTCTTACTAACATTTGCCATCTAATAACAATAATGATAATGCAATAATTATCATTACACCGCATACAGTGGCTTCTCACTCGGGTATGTAATGTGGGATGACCATATACTACACTTTTGTCAGTGTTAGGGAGAGAGACCCTGGTCTTGCAGGGGCTGCTCTTGTGTCCGCCATGATGGACAGGGTGTATTGGGGTAACTTTATCAAGTGTACCTCACCAGATTAAATCCACAGGCATGATTGATGATGATGATGATGAAACGTCATTAAAGTACCTTTTGCCCATGTCCAGGTGCAGGCGTGGTCTGCATCCAACATGGCAGCTGTGGAGCGGGAGGAGGGGGAGGGGATGGAGAACACGGAGGTGGAGTCTGTGTCGTCGGGACCGGGACCGTCCGTCTCCACAACTCCCTCCATCGTCACGCTGGAGGATCTTCTGGCTTCAGACGATAAAGTCATTTCAGGTACATTGTACGATTGGAAAACTTTGTTTGGTTTTGGTTTTTCTTTTAATGCCCATGATATTACACCATACTCATTAATACCTGAGTGAAGTGAGGAAAGTTGTGTTAAGTGCTTAGTCACCCAAGGACACAAGGTTGGTGACATGGCAGGATTCGAACCCGAGACCTCTTGGTTCTGAGCCGAATGCTCTGCTGTTACACCACACGACCCCATTAGCCAACAGGCACACAAAGTTTAATCTTAAATAATGATGCAGTGTCTATTATTGGAAACTGCTTTGAAAAACATCACAAAAAGTTATGCTGACAAATTATGTCTAGACTATGGTTACTGTTTTCACATTTCAGGCACCCGTAGCCCCAGCATCATCACCTTGTCCAGACACTCCAGTGTTCTGGAGGACACAGAGAGCATGAAGGCCAGCCTTTCTGCTGCACACAAGAAGATAGAACACATGAGTGAGCTGCTGCATGAGAGTGAAGCCACCATCATGCGACTCAATGAACAGACTAAGGTCAGCTTTTCCTTCAGCCAGTGTGTTATTTGAAATGTTTTAATGTATTAAGCACAGTAGATGGATTATCTATAAACTGTAGACATGCTAGAATTCTGACATAAGGGATTAACAGTATTGGTGAAATTGACTGTGCAATTCAACTATGTCGAGGGAGCAGCAAAGCAAACATTTTGAGGACCTCCATTTAACGTACTATCTGAGGGCCATCCCTAACCAAAGCCAGGTACTCATTTACACCTGAGTGAAGTGACAAAGTCCTGTGCCTTTCCCAAGGGCCTAAAGTGCCTTTCCCAAGGGCACAAGATCAGCGGTATTGAGTAGGATTCGAACCCGGCATCTCTTGGGTCTGAGCCGAACACTCTACCTTTACACCAAATGACCCCACAATTCTTTCCACTGGATGTGTGACTGTGTTTGTTTTTGTTTGTTTCGCATAACCGGTAAACCGCCTTTAGCTATAGGCGTACACACCAGTTTTGTACATGTGCGTAAGACCGGACTGTAAGGTTTTGAACCACTCACACCGGGAAGATCCCCTACTCTTTTCGATAAGTGGTGGGTTCTTTAACATGCGTGGGGTGTGGCTCTCCCAAACACGGGACCTCCATTTAACGTCCTATCCGTGTTAATTTCCCCCAGGTCCTGAAGAACGAGATCCGTCGTCTGGAGCGTAACCAGGAGCGAGAGCGCGCCGTGTCGAACCTGGAGTACCTGAAGAACGTGCTGCTGAAGTTCCTGACGCTGTCGTCCGGAGACGAGAAGCTGCAGCTCATCCCCGTCCTCACCACCATGCTCACCCTCAGCCCTGAGGAGAAACAAGCCCTCACCACCATGGCACAGGGTAACTTTAGTACCTTAGGCCACACCAATTTAATTTGTTGGTTCTCGGATTTATTCAGAAAAAATATGAAGCGACAGGGCGAAAAAAAATAAAAATAAAAAGGTCTAGGCATCCTATTATAGGCTTAAATGCTATGAAATGAGC